>NC_044187.1:21390087-21690087 GCF_900880675.1 Sparus aurata | reverse complement strand
AGATGTGAAACAAACATGAAAAGAGACTGTTTGAAAATAACAATAGCAGAGGTTAGCACATGTGTTGCTATAGCATCAATTATAAAAAAAACATTTATTAATGTCATTGTAAGAGGGGCAAAGAAGGGCAAAGAACAGCACTGATGGCTTTTCTGGATGGAGAGATATATCAGTTCTTCTTCCAACTGACTTCGGTAACAGTGTGATTTATTAACGGGTACTGCTGCAGGTCACGCCCGTTCCCGATTGGAACAAAGTTTCATACTGTTTTAAGTTAAATTATTGTTTACTGTTTCGTTTCAGCTTTCTGTTTCTGTTTGGTTAAGTTTGGGTAACAGAAATAATTGATTGGGTTTAAAAAAAAACATGGTTTGGGTTCAAAAAGGTTAGGGTTAGCATTAAAGTATCATTGTTAACCATAGATCCTATGTTGACATGCTAACATTAGAATTCATCTCAAAGCATCGTTGTGCCTCAATGTAGCCTCACAGAACTGCTAGCTGGAGAATCTCTGTACCACACATCACATAATTAATCTCTTTGAATTTAAGGTGGGGATGACGATCGATGACTACATCGTTCTGGCTGATATTCCAAAGATCCTGCTAGAGTCAGAAGAGGAGCCTCCAGGGCTGAGGAGGAGGAACCAGAGCCCCAGTCCATGTAGGAATCAGCTTCGGACTTACAGGTTGGTGGTATGACACATGATACTGCACGGTATCATGTTATAGAATCAATTCATGGATAAGAGATAAGAGATAACAGAAGTCCCACGTTCATGCATTCCTCGTGGTGCGTTTCTTTAAAGTGTTCTTTTGGTGGCTGTAAAATTAGGATAAATGTAGTGTAGCAAGTAGAAAATACTTTGAAGTTGCTTTTGATATGACCGTGAATAATTATTTTAGTTATGGCTGGAGAAAAGAGAAGTGTCCCTGAAGCCTTTGCAGAGGTATGAGAAAATCTAGAAGAATCAGAAGGAAGAAACAGATGTGAAATGGGCCTTTTGAATGTTTATAATAAACATAATTTATGTGATTGTCAACGATTTAAACACAATCTATGTTTCCTCTACTCACTTTCTTTACACATGTTTTCGTCTCTGAAGGTATCAAGATGAAGTAGACACCTACAGTTCGAGGATTGAGTCAGACGAGAGGGGGAGAGGCAGAGAGAGAGGCAGAGACAGACGAGAGAAATGTCGGGACTCTGAGAACGGCCGATCATCTCGAAGACAGTCAACCTCATCTCTTCACACACAGGTACGATGCTGTCACTGCAGATATCGCAATGAAATCCATGTTGAAACAGCACCTTTTGTAATCCTTCTATTCATTCTATCAAAGAGTTCAGGTAATCAAAGTGGAAAACACAGATCCTTAAAGGTGAAGGAGCGATCTCCTATTGAACGCCCGCAGACAGAGGTGAGAACGGTCCCATTACTTTCTCCATCCGTATAAATCACATGAGTGTTTGGAGGAAAATGGGTCATTCATACATTCATTCTAAAGTAGCTCCCTGATATTTTTTTCAGCTCTTTTGCCTCAGGCATTCCTCTCACAGAAGCACCTTGCAGGGAGAAAAAAACCCATTAGTTAGCACTCTTATGTTTGAGGGCAGCATGTTCATATGATTTATCATCTTATTAATAGATTCTAGGATGGTTCAAACCTCTGTATCCTGCAGTGTCAGCGCTGCTGTGTCATGCCTCAAACCTCTGACTCAGCAAACACAGAAGGATGGATGGTCACACAATGAAACATTCAAAATGTTGTTATTGCAAAGCTATGAATCACATGCAACCGGGAAACGTTTGCAGTAGATCAGAAACCCTGACAACATTTCCAATGAGCATAATAAAGGCTACACATGTGACTTCCTCATTTCACTGCACACCATGCATGTTTTTCTCCCTCAATGTCTCTTTTTTTCTGTCCCCTACATAATATGTTTTGGACAATATGGTGCATGCACGGTAAGTATTTTACGTTATTTTAAAAAGCTAAAATGCTTTCATAGCACCTGCTTTCTTTAAATTCCGTTTTTTTCTGTTCTTCTTTCTCTTCCCCATTCCCTCCCTTTTAACAATAACGATCACAGTTCTCAAAAACGACACCCCTTCCGTTTTTACGTTCCCATTCGGCAGCATATTTCCCAGTTCTCAGCCTTTAAAGTCTTGCCTGACTCTCTATGCATGCTTCAGGGTGAAGTGGTTATCACACATCACGTCTGTCTGCATCTGACAGTTTCCGTTTCCTGTAGTTTCATGATGTGAAGTGTGAGACAGAAACCACTACAGAATGCTCTCCGACAGCTTCTTCTTAATACTTTAATTTCAGTTGTTGATATGTGAAGGGATGGATGTCCAGACTGGATGAACATGGCAAGGTAAATAGTAGTTGTTCTTCCGATGTAATCTTTAAAAAGGCAATGTCATAAATATTCTGATTCCTGCTGAAACCACATTCTCGCATCCTCAACTAGACTCAACCTCTAGGCTACCTACAATATAAAGAAGTTCACACAACAGTAAAGTCAGTCGATGTGTGTGACACTTCCACAACAAATTAATGTAATATTCTTTACTGTGTTTTGCTCAGTGGATGAAACACTGGTTTGTTCTGGGCGAAACTTCCCTGAGGTACTACAGAGACTCGGAGGTTGAGGAGGTAAGACCTGACTCATGACATTAAAATGACTTCAGATTTTCTTTTTTCTTTCAGTCTAGACGCAGTAATTTGAAGGGTTTTGTGTTGGTTTTCACAAATGATTCGACTTGTTCATCTTTTGGTGTTTTGGGTGACAAACTTATTAGACTAAATTTAAGCTCTTCTTAATGTGATGCAGTCAGATGATCTAGACGGAGAGATCCACCTGAAGTCCTGTGTGAACGTGTCAGACTGTGATGTAGAGAAGAACTATGGACTCCAAATACAAGTATGTGTTTACTGTTCATGTGTTTTGCTCAGTGTGTTGTACAGTTGAGCATCAGACAGATGGACAGTCAAGAGACACCCCCCCTCCCCAATTTCCTCATCAAGTACATGTGTGGCTGCTGCTTCCTGTTTAACAGTCTGTATGTGTGTGTGTGTGTGTGTGTGTGTATGTGTGTGTGTGTGTGTGTGTGTTTGCTTTTGATCTCGTCCAGACAAAGAGAGCAGTGTTCACTCTCTCTGCTATGACCTCCAGAATACGGCGGAACTGGGTGAAGTTACTAAAGCAGGCGATCCAGAACAACACGCAGTGAGTCTGACTTTGTGCTGGGAGACAGTGCTGCAGGAAGCATTCAGAGCCTCTACTTAAGTAAAAGTACAACGGTTTTAATAAAGCATACAAATTTACATTGTTTACTGCAGATAAGATAAGTTAAGACTG
The DNA here is from genome assembly GCF_900880675.1 of Sparus aurata. Classification (NCBI taxonomy): domain Eukaryota; kingdom Metazoa; phylum Chordata; class Actinopteri; order Spariformes; family Sparidae; genus Sparus; species Sparus aurata. The sequence continues at coordinate 21,686,715 of NC_044187.1, read as the reverse complement.
TTTGATTATTATATATTAAATGATTTGATTATGATTTATGATGCCACTCTTAAAGTAACTAATATTAAATGTGGTTAAGTAACAAAAGCACAGCTATTAGTAAATTATATATATATTTACATGTATTATCAGTATATACTGTCTATAGATCAACCTGGCTCATTAACGGATCTGATATTCAATATTTTTCAGATTATCTGAATAATGTGCAGATAAAACAATAAACATAAATGCACCACTTTAGCTGTGATGCAACAAGCAATCTGCGAAATATCTAGTTACCAAAATGATCAAATAAATGTAGTGGAGTAGAAGTATGACATAGCAGAATATGAAAATGCTTAGCTAATGCACAAGTACCTCAAAATTGTAGTTAGGTACAGTACTTAAGACGATGTAGTAAGTTACATTCCATCACTGTATAGCACTGTACTAATTACAAAAAAGGGCATCCCACATGGTGATCATGTGACGTTTAAAATGTTATTCCTGCAAAAAAATGATATTAAAATCCACAATCCGACTCAAACAAACAGGCTTTGACCTGAAAATTTCTGAACACTGTGGAGAAATCCAGACGATGTGATTGGGTGGTCTGTCTGTAGTGAACCCCTCTATCATCTTTCTTCTCATCTGTAACACTACCCTCCTGTCTTTCCCTTATTCTTAACCTCAGCCAATCAGACACCGGCAGCGAGAAAGAGAACCCCCTCTCCCGCAGACCGTCGTCATGCCAACCCCCTGCTCGGTTCACCTGCCAGAACTCCGGCTATGAACCCGCCACTTCCACCTCCATCGCCACAGCTGCAAACTCCCGTCGGGCTGGCCACAACCACCATAGTGTAGACGGGGATCTGGACTTGTCTCCAGCCAGTCAGAGAGAGGAAGGGGAGGGCTGGGACCGCGAGCAAGCAAAGCGATTGGAGGAGAGGAACAAGTGGTTTGAGGAGGGGGTTCCTTTAGGTGAGATGGGCAGCAGGTGGGACTCCATGGAGCTGAAAAGGGGGAGTGTGCCTGTGCCTGTTATAGAGACCATGGACTCAGAGGTCAGCCAAAAGTGGGCAGAACTTGAGAAAATGTCCTTTAGTGACTTGAGCGCGCAGTCTCTCATTGGAGCACAGGCTGATCAGTCAAACACCCAGCAGGCATCACAGCAGGCGTATCAGTCGAACCCTGAAGAGGGTGAACAGTCTGTCACTGTGTCAGAAACTGATATATCGAACTCAAAGGGAGCTCTTCCAACTATAAATGGAGCCCAAACCATTCAAACCAACACAGCTGAAGCACTTCAAAAGGAGGTAAGACAGAACTTAAAGGATAAATCCACCAATTCCTAAGCGTTAAAGGGTGTTTAGTGGTCTTGGTGAGTACTGCATATGTGATAAAGTAGCATAAAGCCTTTCAGGGTTACATAGGAAGCTGCATGTAATCTGATAAACTGTCTCCTGTGATGTCACCCATTGGTGAAGTTGCATTGTGGGTAATGTGAAAAGCAGTCCACTGGTCTAGCCTTGAAATCCTGTAAAAAAAACAAAAAAAAACAAAAAAAACCCGATTTATCAAAATCACCTTTATATTCCTTGCATTGTTCTTCCTTTTCAAAACATGCCGCCTACATTACCCACAATGCAATTTAGCCACTGAATGACATCACATGAGACACTTAATCAGATTACATGCAGCTTCCTCTGGAGCCACAGAAGGCTTTATACTACTTCTTTCACACATGTAGTAGTACTCCCCAACACATGTCAACACAGTTTAATGTGAAGAATTAGTGGAGTTACCCTTTAGAGCCACTCCATTGAAAAAAGTGACATTCCTTTTAAGTGTTTTTAATGAAAGGAAATAATTTAAACCTCCATAAGTGATCCTTTTCCCCCTCCATACATCCATCTTCCAGGCCCTCTCTCTTCGAAAGCAAGTGGAGAGCATTAAGAGGGAGCGCGCGGCCATGGCGATTGAAGTTGAGAGTCCGTGTGGCCCCGGGGCCCCTTGTAGGGCCAGACTAGAAGCAATGGAAGCAGCCCATCAGAAAGCACTGCAAGAACTGCAGGAGAAACACAAGAGGGAGATCAGGGAACTGGAGGAACAGAGAGACAGGATGCTGCAGGAGGAGAGCAAGACAGCTGCTAAAGGTAAAGCAGAAGATGAGCAACGGTGGCTCAGGAGTGACAATTTGACACGTTAGTTACATGGATTTCCTTCTTACGTTTCTTTTGCTAAATAAATCTTGTAACCTATCCCTCTTTGTATTACATGTTTTTATGTCTTTTAAAATCACACTTTGTTCTGTTCATCAAAGCGATGGAGACACTGAGAGCGGCTCACAGAGAGGAGCTGGAGAGAGAGGTGGAGAAGGCCAGGAGGTTGGCTGGAGGAGCTGAACATGTGGATACTTCGTACCACATGTAAGTATATCACAGTCACTCTGTTATCATACTGAGAGATCCGGTTCTCCATCTCGCAGGCTCTCGCTGCAGGCTCAAGATGTTTTCCACCCAGCCATGACCCCTTGCATGATAGTGCATTAAAATTCACTCCATAACTCGTGTGTTTGTGCGTGTCAGGCCACCGGCGGATGTCTTGCATAGTGAGTTAGATGTGCTGTCAGAGCGCTACTCTCAGACATGCCTGCAGCTGAGCCGCACCGAGCAGAGCAGCAGGGGCCGAGAGACTGACCTTGGTTGCAAGGAGAGAGAGCTGGAGCAGCTGAGAAGAGAGAACCAGGTTTACATACATGCCTTATTTCTACCAACTTACAGATTGTTTCAATAATTGCCATCAAAGGTCATGTTTAGTTCTTATAGGGTTAAATTACAAAGGACACATAATTGGCTACATCAAATTAACCTAATACTTGTGCTAAAAATCTCTTTTCAGGAGCTTAAGGCCAAACTGGCAGAAGAGATCAGCCGCATGCGATACTTCATTACAGGCCAGAGGGCGGACATGGTATCTCTTGGCAGCACTGAGCGTTCTGCGTCAGAAGTGGAGGTATTGATAGTAATAAGTTCAATGGTTGTCCCTAAATTAGATCCTACATAATCTCAACTCAACCTCTTTCCGCATCCCAACCCAGTTTCATGTACAGCAGCTGAATAATAACTTGGACTTGAAGGACAAATATTGACATTACTGTCATCATGGGAAGGCAGAGAGCAACATTTGACACATGTGCTGTGAGAGTTTGGACCCACTTTAGTAAAACAAATTAATCAAAGAATTGTTACTGTTTTGTCTCATAACCTCTTTAACGACTCCCTGTTGCAACATTGTCACCTGTTCATTTTTTTTACTGGTGCCCTCATTTGTGTTAAGCATCTCTGGTCGGTCACATTCTCACACAGCACATACTGCCATCTAGTGCGTGTTTGAGAATACCAATCCAGCACGTCGCTTGTGCTAAAGTTAAAGGTTTAACAGATAGACTTCATGAAGTCCAACATCAGTGGTACAAGTAATATACCAGTGTAAAAATACTCCATTACATAAGTACCTCGCTCAAAGTGTATTTGTTATGTTATGACATTAATAGTTTAATTGTTAATCATACATGAATGTATATAAACTTGTGGCATTTTTTTTAAGTCATGTTTTGAGTACATATTTTATAAGGTGATCATGTTTTGCACATACATTCTACTTAATCAACAAAGTAACTACAGTAGATGTTAAAAAAAACAGGTAGTGGAGTAAAGTTTGGAGTAGCATGAAAAAGAACCACTTAAGTAAAATACAAGCAGTGTTGTAAAAAGTGCCCAAAAGGCATACTTGAATAAAAATAGAGATATCGTGTTAAAATATTAGTTTGGTAGAAGTGAAAGTCACCCAAACATCACATATATTTATATGTATACTGTATGCTATGGTTGCCTAGCTTATTGTTGGATCAGACATTCTGCATTTTTCTGATTATCGGAAATAGTGCCGTTTTGTTTTTAGCTTTATCTGTATAATTAGCAATAAAATACATTTGTTTTAAATGAGCTACCCTGGCTCTGATGCAGCATTCTGGATGGTGACTATTAACTAAAGTTATCAAATACTTGTAGTGGAATAAAACTTACAAAATATGACTCAAATATGTAGTGGGGTGGGAGAAAAGCAGCAGGAAATAGAAATGCTCAAGTGAAGTAAAGTGCTTGAGTAAATGTCTCCACCACTGCTTCACAACATTTTAAGGTTAACTGGATAATAGTAAGATGTCACGTTTTTCTTTTCAGACAATACTAAGGGCAAAAGACAATGAGGTGCAATATCTTCAAAAAGAAATCAGCTGTCTACAGAATGAAGTTCAGTCTCTTACCAAGGTATGTTTTATGATCTGATCTCCTATATTATCTAAAAATTACACTTTATATGTTGTACCTTTACAACTTGGACTTTCCTGTTTTATCTAACCTTTACTTTAGGAGAAAGAAGCAGCTTATGAGCGTTACAAGCTGGCGTATGTAGAGCTGAATGAAATGAGGGGTCGTAGCCAGTTGGAGAGGGGCTCCCTCAACGAACACTTGAGACTGGCCAACGCTGTACTGCAGGAGGGAGCGAGGCAGACCTGACCAATAAGGACAAGTGTTTAGAAACTTACCTTGAAGAACAGGGACATCAAGCCAATATAAAGTATTTGTTGACATGACGGGATATCACTATTGTGTACTTGGAAACCACCATGCAAAGACTCAATAACAACATATTCATGTTCAATAACAACAAGTGTTTATTCGTGTGTAATCGACTCTGTTTATTGAGTGACAGACACAAACATGCAAACAAGAGTGAAGGCATAACCTTTTTTTGATAGCCTCACATGATATGGCATTTCAATAAATGAATTTAATGTAAACAACATAAACAGCATAGGAGAGAGGAAGGAGATGGGTTGAGATCAGGGATTTGGTAGTCAAATTGTCCCATCTTCTCTGCCTTCCTTGTGCTGGCTAGTATTCACTCTGTTGAGGTAAATAAAAAAAAAACAGTTCATCAGTTTTCTACAGTTACCAGTTGTCTTGATTGCAAACATGCCACAAACTACATGTTTTGAAATGGAGCTGACACACCCTTTACACAAGATCAGGCATAAAAGAGATTGGAGCAACAGTGTTAAAAGGTTAAATAAGGCGCGGCTAATGTATACTTTGACTTTACCTTTTATTTTCTGTCATTAGCTCAGTCATCGTCGTCGTCGTCCTCAGGGACAAAGATGTCATGCTCCTCCAAGAGAGCGGCAAAGTTCTTGCTGATCAGAGTTCCCACATACAGGAAAGGCACCACCACTATTGTCATACGGATAAGACCAAAGGGTGTCTGGAAAACACGAGGAATTGTCAAGTGTTTATTCAAGGGAGGAGACGCATGGACTGTTCAGATTACTTAAAATATTCATTATTAATCTCCCCTCATTTTGCTCTAGATTATTTTAATCCAGATTTGTGATTATGAGCAAATGTAACAGAACCTAAATACAAATCGAATCTTCGAAGAGATTATAGCAGAGCCAACCATTACTGTTGCTGCAATGCAGCCAGATCCAGAAGCCCCTAACAAAAAACAAAATTTGTTGGCAGCAGACCACAAAGGTTGTGTCCTGCATTAACATACATTTTCAGGTTCAATCATACGACAATCTTCTATCATAGGAAAGAATTGTTGTAATATTACATGTATAAATTAAAACACAATAGCTACAGACATGATGGGGCCTTCATGATGGGTCCTGCTGTTTTGAGAGCGTCTCTGCCAAAATCTAGTTTAAAAAACTTTATCATCTTAGTACTTATTCCTACATTGTTTTTTCTTAAACTTAAGCAGTACATCTTGAAAAGCTAATATTTCAGCAGAGCAATAAAGAAATACGTTGGGAGGATTGGGGTGTTATTTGGGCACCACAGCAGGTTGATCCAGCCATGAGTGGAACAATTCTTAAGCTTTTTTGACAACATATTCCAATTTGGACCTTGGCTGGGGCCTTGAGAGGGATTTTTCTGTTTGTTCCAGTTATACTATACTGTCTAAGAAAAGGTGAATTAGAGGCTAATTAACGACTATCCCTTTAGTCAAGATTGTGAACTTGACCCATACATCAGAAACACTCCATTGGCTTAAAACATTCAGATGTTAGGAAAGCTTCCCCTACAGCCAACTGTGTACGTGCTGTTCATTTGTAAATTAATTTAATTGCGTTGGATAGTTACAGTATTAAAAAAAGAGGACCTTAGTTAAAGGCTTTATTAACATATACCCTTCATTTTCCTCGACCTTTCTTGACAACTATGCACTCCAAGATGTCAAACGTTTGTGCCATTTACTTACACGCCACGCAAAACATCTGATCACAAGATAATCCTCTAATTATACATTATTTCAAGTGCTTTTGTAAATCTCCACTTCAATCCAGAATCTGACTTGAATTGGCTATATCAGCGGTAATATAGTACTTCCTGAAAGTACCTTTAGCTTCGTGTAAACATACGCTCATTGGCTGACTTGACTGCAACAGCTCGTATCCTGCATTTCTATTCGCCGCAGCTTGTGTCAATCCAGTGACAAGTCCCGCCTACGGTATCACTCATATTTCATGTCGGTTTTTCACTCGGTAACCGAGGCAGAAAGAAACTTACTTTATCCGGTTTAGGTAAGATTGCCCCCGATGGCGTTGATACCGCCGTCCTGCTTTGAGTCGCCCTGGATATGTTTGATGTTTTCAAGCCGGTGTTACGGCTCATAACCCCCATATTTTGGGTAGAAAGGCGCAGTGGGAGCCGCAGTAACCTAGTCGCCATTTTTCCAGTATATCTAATGGGTGGGACGTCTCTGTGGCTGGACTGGGATGCCTTTTATGGGCGTGTCGTGACGTTTGACGTGAAACACCAGCAGTATTTGATGCATCAATTAAATTAATGAAATACTTTCAAATTAAACTGTGTTGTATGGCCAAGAGATTTTACGTCAAATGTACGTAGCGTGATAACGATCACTGACGTCCCCAGATGCTGTGTAATGTATTTAATTCTCACAAATTAAAAAATGAAATCCTTCTCAGAAACCATTTATTTACAAGTCACTACGATATAAAACAGTGTCATCAACCTAGTCCATTTGAAGTTTATATTGAATTTTAAGTTTAATTTTGTTCTTCAAACGTTAAATTGAGGGGTTATATTTACAAGGATAGTATAACCTCTGAGCCAGATTAGTGTTTGTTGAATTTACCCAGTCTGATCTGACTTGACTTGATACCTTTTTTTTGTAAAAACAACCACAACATAAATATAAATATGTTTTCCAAATGTATTTCTAAAGATATAATTTTTATGCTATTTGACCGGTAAAAACGCTTTGTAAATTTGTGGGATCCGTAATTATTTATTATTTTTCATAATCTGACGATTGCAGAGTGACACTTTGCACAGAAGTCAGTTTATTACGTGGATAGAAGCAGGTCTCCCATTCTGCAACGTTACAGCACAATCTATGCTTGCTTTTGAACCTCCAACGAAAAAGGTTATTTCAGCAAATTCTGAAATGATGATATCACTAACCACATCTCTTTATCAATTGACCAACCTACTGAATTGTATAAATATACCGCAGCTTGCCTGTGTGATTAGGCAGGTCGTTAAGGAATTTGACAGCAGCCTTTGTTATAATTAAGCATTTAGAACAGTGTAAACAATTAAATTAGTTTATAATAATACATATTTGTAATAATGAAAAAATAATTTTGAAAATTTAAATGATTTACTTCCTGACATTTTGATCTGTAAGTGAAACGTCACCAAACCGACAAGCGCGCGAGGCTGCAGCACTTCCTAGAAGCAAAGGCACGAGAGCGCGCTTCGCGGTGACGCGCACGGAGGGGAAGTGGAGAGACGGAAGGACGGACGTTGAATAAACTTGCCAACTTCTAGCTAACTGGCTAGAAATACAGTTAGAGAATATGTTACAGAATAACTGCTTGCTTATTTCGATACAGATTTAGTTAGCTAACTAAACGCCCTGTCTACATTCAGTCACCTACCTCTCAACTCGACACACGACCAGGGGACTCCAGCAGTTTTCAAACAGACGTTGCACTTGCTCATCCGACCCGAAGTCATCAACCGTGACAAAGTCACATTTAGCTGTGTTTAAAGTACTCTGACAACTAGACAATTGTTCTAACGCTACACACAATCATCTCGCTGGCTCGCAGGGAGTCGAGCTTGTTCTCCTTGTGGCAAAAGTTGTCCGCGGTTGTCGTGGTGGGTGGTGGAGCCGACGAGGCCTGCAGTCGAGGAGGCTGCATGTGTGAGGACCGAAGCTGGCGAGGAGTGACTCACACAACGTTAGCTGAACACTCAGAAACATGTCGGCCCAGGCACAGATGCGAGCGATGCTGGACCAGCTCATGGGGACGGGGAGAGACGGTGAGCTCAACTGGCTGTGGGTGAGATCGGCGTCTGATCTGATCAAGACAGGAGTTTGTGTTGTTGCTAGCATTAGCCGGAAAGCTAACCAATCCTCCAGACAGTGAGGCACGCTTTGCAACCCAAGCTAGCCAACATGAGGATAGCCAGCCGACTAGCTACCTGTTGTTTTTTGAGTTTGACTTCACATGGCAAGTTAAAATGTTGCGAACATATACAACCAAAAAAACACATTGATAGCAGGTTAGCATGCTGCTTTGTCATGGTCAGTATGTGGTTTTCTCCGTGCTACCAGATTCTGTCATGTTACCAGACACTATCTGAGCAGCTAACTTCAGGTTTTACCAGTAATGTTACAGATGTGTTACTTACTCATTGGAAGTCTGCACGATTTGGTTCATGTTGATCTATTTAGGACTGGCTGGGTTAAATAACAAGCCTATTATGTCTGGCTCTTGTTCTGTTTTTTCTTTTTTAGGAGATACCATGAGACAGAGAATCAAATTCACAGATGAGCGGGTCTGCAAAAGTCACCTCTTGGATTCATGTCCTCATGACATCCTGTCTGGCACCGTGAGTATAATGTTTATACACACACGTACAGGACATTATCATGTACCAAAAAGACTTTAGTTATAAAGTAGAAGGATATATGCAGTCATGAGGTCTGGAAGTGATACAATGAATATAAGCATGAAGTGCTGAAGTCACGCTATTTTTTTTAAGGGAATTTACATTTATAACAATAATAATGATAATAACAATAAAACACATTTATATAGCACCTTTTTTTAAAAAACAAAGTTTACAAAATGCTTTGACAATCACTAAAAAGCAGGAAACAGACCACAGAATAAACACTCAATAGTCAAGCCAAACACAAGGAAGCCTTATCAAAGGTGAATTAAAATAAGACAGAAAATATAAAAACACATAAAGTCAATATGAGCCATTAAAAGTGAAGGGTATAAAAGTGATAAACAGGCAAAATCACAGAAAAAAGTCATGCAAAAAATTGAAATAAATTAAAGAGTAGAATCAATAAAGGACAATAAGAAGACGATTTCTGCTGAGGATGGGCCTGGGAGAGTGTATAAACCGACGTGATTTGGCTCTCAGAGCAGACTACAAGATTACCCTTATATTGTACGAGCAGTGTAGGACTGATCTTTTTGTACACCGTCGAGAAGCGTTCTTTTCATCTGACCTTCATGCAGGTATATCCCAGCTTTATAATCAGATCGAAGGCAAAAAGCCCAGGAATCAAAAGATGGCTGCAGTACAAGCCTGACGTAGCATCACAAGGAACGGTACTGACAACTTGTATTTCAGTGATGTATTTAAGCCAATCTCTGCCTGTAAACAACTGAATGTAGCTTTTAACTTCAATTACTTTATGTAAACTGGAAGGCAAATTGAAAGAGGAGATTATATGACTAGTTCCAACACAATACCTCTGATGTGAACGTAATGGGCCTTAAATCATAACTGAGAGTCAGCACTATAACATTGAAATCACTATTTATTTTCCATTAAACTACACAGGAGTATAAAACTAACACAAAATATGTACTTGTGTTTCATTACCGTCACTGCACTTCACAATGAGACAGAAAATCTGAGAAAGCAATGCAGTCATACCTGCAGCACTGTGACTGAAAGGATGTCTCATTTAGAGTCCCTAATATGATGTCATTTAAATGCTAAGACATGTAAGACATTATGACATGTTAACATTAGGAAATTATTGTCATGGGAATATCCAGATGAGTGAAATGATGAAGCACACAGACAATACTACAATACAATACTTTGCTGTCTTTCTGATTTCTGCAGAGGATGGACCTGGGAGAGTGTATGAAAGTCCATGACTTGGCTCTCAGAGCAGACTACGAGATTGCCTCTAAGGAGCAGGAGTACTTCTTCGAACTTGATGTGAGTCAAACGCATGCACTGTAACAGCTAATCATGTATAGCTTTTGAAGAAGTGTTTGTTGTTTACTGTGAACACTGAGTGATACAGAAATTTTGATATCATAAAGAACGTTTAAAGTCAATACTTGTCAAGTGTGGAATGCCCACATAAAAATGGGGTTAGAAAAAAAAAAATTCTGGCCGCCAACAGGGGGGAACACCGGGTCAGCAGTCCTGGGCCCTGGGTCATGAGAGGGACAAGCATGATGAGGGTCTTGGACGAGCATGATTAATGTCAGCCTTGCTGATTGCCAGCCAACATGATCTTGAGTCACTGTGAATGTTGATCTCTTTTATAACGATAAAGGTTTTTGTCAAACTATAAGATGCCGTGCCTCCTAGGGATGTCCCGATCAGGTTTTTTTTACCCCGATCCCGATCCGAGTCCTTTAATATTTTGTATCTGCCGATACCGAGTCCCGATCCGACAGAGATGGTAGGGCATACCAGGGATTCAAAAACTCCAGGTAACGAAGAAAACCCTGATCCTCTACTATGGAGATGAGCTGGTTTTCCAGAGCGATTAATTTGATGACCCTCTCTGTAATATTTGTGGACATGTCGCTGAGGATATTTCTCATAACTGAAAGTATCCGCGACTGTTTGCTGCTTTGGTCTCCTTGCCTGTACTCTCAAGTGAACACGTTGTATTCTTTGAATTTTTGTTTTGTATATGCTGTATCAAATGAGTAGTAAAATGCAGCTCCGCGAAACGGCCATATAGCAGATGTTACATGTCCCCGTTGGACTGCTTTCGCTTTCTAATTGACGTTATTTCCACACTGCAGACTCTTTATTCACAGGTTTGCCAGAGTAACGCCACGCGCGTCTGCGTTCTGCCACAAATTGTGCTCTGACGTTAAAAAAAAAAAAAAAACTGGCTTGGGTCCACGTTCAAAATTGCCGATTCCGATCAGCGGAAAAATGCCCAGATCAGCTCCGATCCCGATCCTACAGATCGGATCGGGACATCCCTAGTGCCTCCATTACATATCTTTGTCACAAATGTTTAAGAGCCACATTTTAGGGATCTTGCAAAACAATGTGTGTATAGTAAACCATCCCATCCCAATGTTTTACCGGCATCAGCCTCAAAGATCGAGCATTGGTGGGGCTCTATTATAAACCACTGTGCAGTGTTTCAACACTCAGATTTTTAACTCAAGCTTTACTTCATGGATCATATTTCATCTTCTCACCCATACTTAAAACAACACCAACGCAGCGCCTTGTTTTTTTTTCCTCACACTTTTATTTTCAGTCTCAGTAGCTGATGATTCCAATAGTGCATATCCTCCTCTGTCTATTTTGGAGATCACCAACAGTGTTTCCGATACATTGACGAGACTGTGGCGGCCTGTGTAAAAATATTTCCGCCTTTCCAATGCATACCAATGTTTCAGTCAGTCTCTTTTGTTTGCATTACTTTTAATGACTTCAGTACTGCTAATTCAGGGCTGTATTAGTGAAAAAAAAAATATGAAGCTGTTTTTCGAACCTGGAGTAGTGCGCTTCACGCCCTCAGAGGCTCCTCCACTCGCGCACACACACACACACACGGTGGCAGATGGTGGGTCTGTGTGCCGCTCCGAAGCAGCCATGAATTAGTTCCAAAATGACAAAAATGTCGCCTATGACTGACTGTTACGGTGAGTTGAAGAGCATCAGAAACATCTAGTTATTTTATATTCACAAAAAATCCGATTTCATGTAAAACCGTTGGCATAAATAAATCCAGTGTTGGAGAAAGTGAAAGTCTTTAGTTTCGTGACAAACTAAAGATATCACGTTGGATGACGGTAAATTAATTGACTGTGTAAAAGTGACCTGACATGGTTGCCATCTCCTCTGTGTTTCACCGGATGATGGGATAGTTAAAGAAGATGGGCTAAAAATTTAAACTGATGACCCTGACTTGACTAGACCACGAGTCTAACTTAGAGACACGCTCTGGCTTTCTGCTTGTGTTACTCTCATTTCCAGAATCTTTTTTAATTTAAGATTAATTTAGTACAGTAACATTGTAAACTTTCTTTTCCCACTAGAGATGTTGGTGTTCATTTTATGCCCACAAATTGCATTTATCTCATGTATTTTTTCGCAGGCTGCTGAGCACCTTCAGTCTTTCATTGCTGACTGCGATCGCAGGACCGAGCTGGCAAAGAAGAGACTAGCCGAGACGCAGGATGAGATCAGCGCTGAAGTAGCTGCAAAGGTGATAAACTCACTGTTGCCACTGCTAGTGGGATCGTTATCAGATCTTTATGAATGCTTTGTAATGGGATAATTAATCTCCTGCGAAAATTAAAATTCTCACCATCTTCTTATCAAGACTCTTTGCAAAGAAATGTTTTTAAAAGCTTAGAGCTCATTTGTTTGTCTCTTTTTCTCCTTCAATGAAAAGGCTGAACGTGTTCACGAGCTGAATGAAGAGATTGGGAAGATGCTTGCTCGTGCCGAGCAGCTCGGGGGCGAGGGGAACGTAGACGAGGCCCAGCAATTGCTGGAAATGGTGGAGAAGACTCGGGGCTTGAAAAAAGAAGCAGAGGTCAGAACTTAAATAATTTCTTTGTTGTGACTAGTTTATTTTAAGATATTTTTATCTACAATATTATTTATGCGCCATGAAGATGTAGGTTTACTGGTTACAGAGGTTGATTTCTCAAAATTCAGTGACAGAAATCAGGAAGAGGAAACTGAATTGATTCTCCTTCTGTAACGTCTATCTAGAGTCAGCAATGGTTTTGATAGGTCTCGTAGTTCCCAGAATAGCTGATATTCTGTAATGCAGGCTTGTTGAAAAACAAATTTAAATCTTTTAATGAGTTTATTTGCTCCAGCTTCATAGTCTCATAACCTTTGTTCTTGCAGGATGTGTACAGGAACTCAATGCCAGCCTCAAGCTTTCAACAACAAAAACTACGGGTGTGTGAGGTGTGCTCTGCCTACTTGGGTCTTCATGACAATGATCGTCGTCTGGCTGACCACTTTGGGGGCAAACTGCACCTCGGCTTCATTGAAATCCGGGAGAAGCTTGACAAGCTACGGGTACGGGCTGCGCTGTAACAGGCATTCACAGAACTACTTAAACTTGCATGACATTTTTTGACGGTACATTATTTGCATTGTACTCAACTTTGGACGTTCTTGCTATTTTTGTTTCATACAGAAAGCAGTTGTAGAGAAACAAGAAAGAATGCGAATGAGAAGACGAGAGGAACGCGAAAGAGAAGATGAAAGAGAGCGCGAGTGGGAGCTGGAGCGGGAGCGAGAACGAGAGCGGGAAAGGGAACGCGAGAGAGAGCGAGAGTGGGAGAGAGAACGAGACAGGGAGCGGGAGCGTAGGAGGTAAGAAACAGTCTGACTTGGACTGTTAGTGTGTTCAAATAAAAAGTTTGGTGTCATCTGGAAACTGATTCGTCTTTCTGTCTCAGGTCAAGATCTAGAAGTGGTGAGCGATACAGGTATGTCCGCTTTGACCAGAACCACCTCATACATTAAGTCTCTGTCAGTCATGTGAGTTATTTATAATTTCACAAAACCACAGACTCGGGGTCCATACTCGTAAATAAAGATTTTTGATAATATTTGTGTAAATTACACACAAAACTATGTAGCGAGTGTCTATTGTTAGGCCACTTGTGTGTCCCGATGTCGCTATCTATATAATAGTCAGATATTGTATGAAGTATTTTTTAGCATTAGTCAAATCCAAACACAGGACTTTAATGGTACACAAAGCCGGCTGTGATACAGCATTGTTGAAATATATTGTTGATATATTGGAAAAATTGTGACATATTTAGTAAATATTGCCCGAGTGAACACTCTAAAAATGATGATAACGTGAGCAGGTGTAAAGGCAGTTAGGTTGTGTGGTGACAAACAGTTCAGAGGTTGACGTGGATCTGATGTACCACCATTTCTAACGTCATTAGTATTTGATGACTGGTAAAGGCCATCATCTACTAATTCAATTGGTCACGAGTAGGGCTGCACCATAGGATTATGAGACATTTTATCTCGTGATTATTTTGACATGATTCGTTATTAGTGTCATTGATAATTTTGCATCAAAATTTTCATTTCCACAAAAAAAAATCATGATGATGTGACATTTGTTTGGGTCTGTACCAAACAAACATGTTTTCTTACATCTTGAGCACAATATCTGTAGGCCAGGGCATCTTTGCTGCATTACAGTGCTTGATATTAATGCCGTTTGTCCCACATTTTACCTTCAATTTAGCAAAAAAACCTGCAGCTTCTTGTGATTTGGATAATGCACTTGGCCATATCACAATAATTGTCTATCTATGTCCAGCCCCAGTCACAAGACAAGATGCCTCAGGATGATTCAGCTTTAAAGTATCTGATCTCTAGCTTAAAGCACTGCAGCCTACCTGTTTTTGTTTATTTTTATTTAAACTTTAAAAACTTGTATTTTCCCTGTGAAACTGTTTGTAGGGATGGAGGCAGTTCATCCTCCCATCGTTCGAGACGCCATCGCTCCTCTCATTCTAGAGAAGAAGGTGGGGACCGGGATCGTGAGAGAGAGAGGAAACATCGTCACAAGGAAAGACATCGCTCACGCTCCCACTCTCACAGGCACAAAAGGAAGAGGTGTGGCTTTTAAAAGCATCAAACTTAATAAAGCATCATTGGGATATGACAAATAAGTATCTTAACTACATACAGTGAAATGATCAAATAATCACATAAAAGTGTGACAGATGAATCAATAATGAAAATACTTGTAGTTCAGCTGCAAAAAATGTCATTACTCCTAAGATTAGAGGAGATTACTAATATAATTTGATTTAAGAGCCATCTTTCTACATGTGGACATTAACCCTTAGCTTTTCATCTCTTTAGCGAAACCAGATTTAAGGACATCAGGTCCTCAATCTAGTGCTGGGAATTTACTTCCCTTGATGTTTTTAATCTATTGCTGTTGCTTTTCTCAGGTCCTCCAGAGAAAGAACATCTCATACCCGTGAAAGAGAAGGCTCGCCGTCCCAGGAGAAATGTGGAGAGGGGTGGCGTGATGACAAGGCGGAGTTCAGAGACTGGGAGGACAGGGAGAGGTCCCCCTGTGCGGACACAGCCAAGGGCAGGGAACGAGAGAGATCCCTGTCATGCGAGCGGGACCGACGCTCCAGCTCTGAGGAGCGAGAGTCCGGGGAGATATGAACAGGAGGAAGTCTCTGGATATATTGTTTAGCAAGAGGAGCATGGAGAGATGAGTGTGTGTTGGTGCGAGTGTGTGTGTCGGCTTTGTATGTGTGTTCATGTTAAAAGTGGGACATGTACATTAGCAGGGGTGGACAGTGGAAACTTAACTTTGGGGATTGGGGATAAGCCTGAGTGGTGGCGGTCAAGGAACACGCAAACCATCTTTTATAAGATAATAGTGAGGCTAGTGGAAGCAGTATAGTCATTTTTTATGCCATCTTGTCAATCTTATGTACAGTCATTGATTCTGAGTTTTTTTGGCAGTGATGAGGGATGAGTGAGTGAAGAGACAGCAGCCTTATTTGAGTCTGTTTTTCATTTCGCTCATGATTTGCTGTTATTTTTTTATCATTAGTTGGACCCTAAATGTTAATACTGTTTTTCCGGTTCTATTACTAATCGAGCAGTAGATTCATTTACACGGGTTGGACTCGTTAATGTGGCATAACCGTTGCAGTAATGTTGGAAATGAGCTGTGAATGACTGAAGGCACTTCTGATGTTTGTGTTTTATTCGCTGCCTTCAAGCCATAACAATCTCATTTGGAAAATCCAATAGGCTACACTTCCTTGAGCCTTCTCTTAATCCAGGATGCAGTGATGAGCTCGTAAATAAACTCCACTTGTCCCCCTGCAAGAAGTCCTCCACATATTTCCACCTAAGTTCCTGACATGTTGAATGCATATAGATGATGTGCATCTTTGCATACTGACACTCAAAGGCCCAGGGACTTGTGTCCTGTTTGCTGTGATACAACCTGGATGTACTGGGGAAATCTACTTTGCTGTGCCACCATTAAGAGAATAAAATGTTCTGCTTCGATTCAAATGGATTGTGTTTATACATATTTCTCTTTAACCTCACTTGTTTATGCATACACTGAATTACATTAATGTCAAAGCAGGCAGCACATTACATTTGAGTCACAGCAAAAATATTGAGAGTTGCTGCTATTGCCCGAGTAACAGTTTTTCCCTCCAAACATTGACGCGAGTGATTGGAGGAGACAAGATGTTATGTATCACAATAAAAACAAGGATAACTTGATCGGATTTCCATTATCGGGATAATTGTTAATCAGGATAATCATTAATATCCTCACAAGTGACTTGAAAAAGCTGTCTAGATCAACACCCATAGCCCTTTATTTCAGGATTTATTTTGAAATGGTAGGCCACATTTTTCAACTAATTACAAAATTGTAACCCTGTCAACATGGCCAAAGGCTCTGTTGCCTTTCGCAGCCGCCACAAAAAAGTTAAGTGAATTATGTGTGACTTCTTTGTGATGGAATAAAAAGATACATTCAAGTATGTTTACATCACTTTACATCAACATAGTCCACAAAACATTTCTGGGATTCACAGGAAAACAGTGTTGCAGCATTCTCAAAAACAACTAAAGTAGATGGGGACTTGTTTTAAACAACAGGGAAAACAAAGAAAATGGCTCGATGCAGTCTGAGCTTGAAATCCCAAATTAAAATGGAGTTATGTTATTTATACCTCCTGCAAGCGGTGGTGCTCTCTAATGCTTTAAGCTTAGCAGCTACAGTGAATTTGACTTTGAAAAGTGTCTAAATAACGTCTTTTCAAATCAGTTTGGCTTACAGAGGCTTTGACTACGCAGGACAAAATTTATGGAGAAATTTTTGTTAATTTTTCTATTGATTTTCTTACATTTCAAAATCCCAATCTACTTGAATCATTTACAACACTGCTGCAACACTGTTTCACTATGAAGCTCCAGAAATGTTTTGTCGACAACAAAACTTCACCCAACTTTCCATCAACATGATTATATTATATCTGAATAATTATCGGAATAATCTCGTTAATTGCAATTATTTTAATCAGGATAATCTTGATTTTAAATTGTCCCATGCCTAATTAACAAAACCCATAAGCTAAATAAACATTTCATACACATGGTTTTTTCCCTTTGATCCTCGCGCTTAGACTGATACTAAAATAGTTTTCTTAATTCATTTTTTTCAATGATTTTTAAAATTGGTTAAGCTTGATGAAAAATTTTCCCGATAAAGGTGAGGTGTTCATCTACCTGCCCTGCCGAAGTGTCAGAATTCAGAATTATTTCCTGCTGCTGTGACTCGTTTGCAGCTGATACTTACCTTCAAAACTGCTACACTCCAATCATAAATTACTGATAACAGCGTTTTGCTCAAAATGTACAATCTGTACTTGCAAAAAGATGACGAGGAGTCAATCACAGAGCACCGATCAGCCTGTAGGTGGCAGGAAGTAACTTCAGATGAGAGGAGAACGTCATGCCGTCAACTGCAGGAAAGACGTCATGACGTCAGACGCATGTTCGGAAAAGAAGCGCGAGTAAACATGAGTTGACCCTACGGTGGATTAATGATTTAATTCATGTTACTGGGGAGGTTTTAAGTGATTAAATTGGGATGGCGTTGTTGAAGCCATTTAGCAAGCTGCCGTGTTTGAATACAGCGAACATCTTGGTGAGTGTGCGTTTCATTGACAGCTACAGACACGACATGATATTACCATAGTTAACGTTAGCTAGCCTAATTAAAGATAAAGCAACGGTTACTGTGTCGGTGTCTATGTAAAAGCTGGGTCACATCGTCACTGTTTCAGCTGCCTTCAGGAGGAGCTAGCAGTCAAGTTAAAGTATTTTAGGTTGAGCCAAAGTTTAGATAGCTCAGTCGTCAGTGTAGTGTCTTATTTCCTTGTTCTTGTAACGTTAGTCAGTAATAAAGACTTATTTTGCCCAACCAAAGCACAGTTAACTTTTTCTTGTGCTGACACAATGATGAAGGGAAGGTTAAAATACTTTATGTCACACAAAGCTCGGCTCAAAGTTTCAAAACAAAAGCATTACGATATCATTCACGTGTTCACTAGTCAGTGGGTCCCAACCCGGGGTTAGTTTCCCCCCCCCCCCCCCTTCCATCATAAGTCTGGATGGGAAGTGTAACCTCTTTAAGACTATAAAAATCTCTAAAAACATTATTTAACATACAAACACACAAATTTATGGTTGTACATTCACATGTTCAGCGTATCAGGAGTGGACTGCAGACTCCAAAGTTTATTGACAATTAATGGTATCAAAGCTGTGTTTAATCAAAACACCACAGTGTAGAGTCAAAGGTATTATATTCAGATTTTCACAAGGTAGATAGAATTACACTAATTTTGAATAAAAAGCCAAGAATGCGTTTTTAAGAGTGGCTATTTTTAGAGGGTTGACTTATTGATCAATGGGTACCACAGGTACAACATTTATTTGTTACGTGATCCCAGTGACATCTGATAACTTTTCTGATCATGCTAATACATTGTAATTAAAGAACTTAGTCTTTCCTTACTTCATTGTAAACTCTGCAGGAGAGTACCAGCACCCTAAGTGCTTGAGTGAATTTGAGCTAATTTAATTTCCATATTCCAATGTTTTGCACTGACTTCGAGTCTTTTTTCTGCAGCTGGTGGAGAGCGAGGAACAGTTTCAGCAGAGTTTAGCCGACACTCTGGTGGAGGAGACTGCTTTCACTGTGAATGTGTGAGTACTGCTCCATCACATTAAAGTGCTGAAATCAGCTTTACAGGAGACAGTCATTAGGCAACTGGAAACCTCATCTTCTATTCTGTTACTGGAACTAGACCTGAATTGGATTATTATTTTATTAAATATTATCTTTAACCTATACAACAGCACCAAATTCCCAATGTTTGATTTTAATCAAACACCTTGTGATCAGTGAACATGTTGTCTGTTTACTTCCGTTTGTTTCTTTGGAACTGCTGTATAATCACCATGAGTATATGCATATTTTAGGAAATTAAAGGTTTGGCTCAAGATTAGTGAAGCTGCGTTCACTTTATATCAGAGTTATTGTAATCACCAGTTCACACTGAGTTATTATTACAGCAGGGAAACCTTTTGAGAAAGATTCAATATCAGACTTGAAACTTAGTAAAAGCGTAAAGCTTAATAATACACGTATAGTGTTCTATTGTCAATGCACAGTATTTTTAAACCTCATCCAGTTGTCGGGAGACGTCTGATGACATGAACACGTTGAAAACATGGGAATATTTCATCTATCCCATATGAAGGCCAAACAAAATTACCACCTGAGATTATGATCATATCATTGATCATGTTCACATTAACAATAACCATGGTAATTGTTTCAATCAGGAGACTAGCCAAGAGTCTGCCTCTGCCCATGGAGAATGAGGAAAGTCGTCCAAGGATAGACCTGGTGGTGTTCATCATCAACCTCACCTCAGAGCTCAGGTATCTTTTAAATCCTCAATGCATTTTATATAATAAATACTACACATTATATTGTATTGTAGTTTTGGTTTGTCTGAATGAGACTTAATTCAGTGTATGTATTGTTCTGACATAAGCATGTTGATGAAGGTTCTCAGTCATGGTAATTCTTAATGCTGTATCGTAGGCAACTTAACTTGTTTCAGTTTCTTTCATCCAAGAGGTTTCTTCATTTCTAACTAACTGGAGGGGAGTTGCAGGCTTTTAAACTCTGTGTGGGAGTGTCCTTACAGAGTAGTTCAGGACGTGTGTGAGCTCTGAGTTTCAGAGTTGTTAGGGCCACTTGTGGGTCGCTGACATGAAAGCCAGTTGGGTCAACGACCCACAAGTTGCCCTTACGACTCTACACCAAATTACACCAGTGAACTGAAACAGTAAACTTCACAGGGACCTATATGTCAGTGTTAGGCCAATGACAGCCAATAATATCATCCAACCGATACTGGTCAACTTTTTTAAGAAGGATATGAAATTTGAATGACACTTGTCAGGCCGTGAAACTGACCTTTACAAATCAGGACTCGATAATCTAACAATGGCACTGCCCTCGAGTGTGGAAGAACTACTGATTTGTTAAGCGTGGTTCGTGTGTGTTTTATTAATCACTGCTTTCTCCAGTTATTCATAATAATGTTATTCACTGTTCAATATGTGACTTGTGTTATTTGTTTTGTCATAGTTTCCAGTCAGCAGAAGTGTCCCTGAAAAATTTGGACCCTGGATATTTCCTCGGAAAAGTCTGCTTTATGGTCACTAATGGTATGTCAATGGGTTAAATTCTGTAAGAGTTTGTTTTCTGTCCTCAGCTTTGTGAATCACATAAAGGAGGTCAAAACAGGAGTCAGGGGGATTAAATGGAGCAGGAATTGTCAAAGATTGACCATTTTCACTCTTTATATACCTTGTCCAATCCTTTATTGTTGTGAAATGACTCACTTATAGCTCAGCCCTTTCTGTGTGTCTCTTTCTGACTGGCTGCCCTCTTGTGCATCTGTCTCTTTTAGCTCGTAACGCTTCAGTTCCCACAGAGCGCCTGGACGCTGTCAGGAAGCTGGCCGCATCGCTCCACTGCCCCATGCTGTTTGCAGAGGATCAGGTTCGTATACATTTTTGTCACAAACTTTGCAGACAGTTTAAACCAGAGACATAATTTCAGAGCAATCTCATGAGAACCACAAATGTAACGTGGTGGCAAGCCATCGATTTTTGCTATTGATGGCCAAAGTCAGACAGGGAAACTTGAATAACAAACGAAGAAATTCCAACATGAGCCCTCGGGATGTCTTAAGAGGGCTTATATATTTCTCCTGTGCCTACAAAGACCGTAATGTTAGATATCTGGGCTGCAGCTTATGATCTTTGTCATTATCTGTAGGTCATTTCCTCAGTCAATCTTTTTGTCTGGTAAAAAAAAAAAATTTGGTGACGGCAGCCAAAGTCCAAAGATTAATTTTACTACTGGTTTAAGGAAGAAAAGCATCAAGTTGTCACATTTTAAAGCACAGAGATGCTGAAAGCAGTACATTTTAAGCTTTTCTCTGCTCAAGGTGACTAAAGTGAAAGTGTGCCTGTAGAAATGATCAAAACTGTAGTGATTTTCTGTTGATCGTTTTAATCATTGCATCTTTATCAGGTTTAATACATTTTGTATCCGACAGGCCTGTCAGCAGACATTAAATGCTAAACTAAACAATATTTTACATGAATGTAATTGATTTTATCTTTAGGTATTATTGTAACATACTCCTTGGAAGTACTAAAGAACTGCCATATAAGATAGTGATTAATAATTCTCAGTCACATTGTTCCTTCCTGTTTTCCATCTTACGTTTGTGGCCAGTATGAAGATGAAAGTTGCCTCTCAAATAGTTGCATTTAGAAAAGTCTTAAATGTAACCCTGCAGAAACCCAAAGAAAGCTTATTGTGTAGATTAAGTACCTGAGTGCTTCATTAAATGTTTCTGTAAAAGCAGTCTTGTGTAACGTTCCTCCCCTCCAGACCCCGGACGGTGTGACCAATGCTACGGAGAGGCTGCTGACCATCCTGAAGGTGGCAGCCGGCTTTGTTCCCATGGCTACTGCTCTCTACCTGTCCAACCTGACTCGCAGAACGGCACCGCCAGACATCGAGCAGCCGAGCTTTGATTAACTGTCTTCTCTGAGGGGAATGCCTCTCTGATGTTTTCATGTATATATTTATATGTAGTGCGTATGCATGTAACACGTCAGCATGTTATTTTCACGAATTATTTTTACATGACATGTTTGTGCTCTGACTTTTAGCTGCTGCAGTAATGGTGTGTTTTCCTTCCAGATCACGAGAACGAGTTTCTTAACCGTTTGTTGAGTTCAAATTTGGAATCATTTGTCTTGTGCCCCTTCCTGATATAGAAAGAAAGCGACAGCAGCGATGGTTAATGTTATTGATAAAACCTGTGCTTTTTCTACTGTTACAAATCACACTCAGACTCAGCTGAGCTCTCTCAGACCTCTGACACTGATGACTTTAGATGAAGCACAAGATTTGGGAGAACATTGACCTTT
Source organism: Sparus aurata (assembly GCF_900880675.1). Lineage (NCBI taxonomy): Eukaryota > Metazoa > Chordata > Actinopteri > Spariformes > Sparidae > Sparus > Sparus aurata. The sequence continues at coordinate 21,664,228 of NC_044187.1, read as the reverse complement.
GAGCTGTAACTGTCAGTCATCTGATTTACTGGTTCGTCGTGGTCCTTTTGTTCTGCATAATTCAGCAGTTACAGACACTCATGGTGCACCCACACAGGTGATTTTAGTTTTTTCAGCTGCTCGTCTCAGGACTATGTGGGTGTGTACAGTCTGTGCTCGATCGACAGCTTGGTGACATTTATATAATTTTCAGCATTGCTCTGTCCACCTTCAACCTGAGCAGAGGTGTAATCATCCAAACCGAAAACACTTGTGTGGGTGTGCAGGGCCGTGTAATTACACTGTGCTGTGATATCAACACATATCAGGCTCCTGCTGTCCAACATAAACATGATGCTGCATAGCTCCATTCAAAGCTGCAGGTTTACATAATGTCTGTAGTTATAATACTGTATGCTTTCTATGTATTGCTTTTTTATGATGCTTTAACAGGAAAACTTTAGTGTCAAACAAGGAAATAAAAAATATCCGTGATCAATAAAAGCAGGCTGGACTGTTATTATTCTGCACTTTCAACTTCTACATTACATACATAAAATTTTAACACACCTCTAATTGGAATGTAAATTCATACATTTATATGAAGACGTCTGCTGTCAGGTTGTAATATTGTGTTCTTTCTTCTCCCTCTCCCCTGTTCCCCAAGCAGGAAGTAGCATGCCATTTGTTTAGGGTGGGGCCCATTGTTCTGCATCCAGCCCATCATTTTAATGCTTCCCATTCATATTTCTAGGTTGTACTGCAGTCCAATTTGCTCTCACTACCTGTGTCTGTTCCTCTGTGCATGGCTGATCCGTCAGGGCTTTTGGGACAAGGAGAGACTTAGATGAGATTGAGGACTGCAGTCATTGGGGGGCCTTATTTTGTGTGTGCGTCCATTACTTCTGCTGAATGTTTCTCTGTGCAAATAAGGCTGCCACTTCCAGAGGAAGCACGTGCATCTGAAGCAATTAATTTTACCCTCGAATGCCAACCGTGGTGTTGGTGTGATGCGTTCCAAATTGAGCCTTCTCACCAAAAGATGTTAATTTAGGGATTTGGCAGATATAGTAAGTCTGTTTGCCAACGTATATGGAGCGTATAACTGAGATGCATCGTTTTTGTTCTGCTAATTCTGAGTTTGTGCCTTCGTGTGGGATTGTAAGACTACGTTGTGATATGGCACATTGACCCAATTGCTTTTTATTGACACCACTAGAATGTTGCAGTAAGTGTTCTTTCAGTTATGTCATCGTGTGGCTGCCTTGAATAGATGGATGGACAGATGACGTGTTTACGGAAATGTTAATCTACTCTAAAATAACCCTCTAGTTTCCTTCTGTTCAGTGCATCTTTTCCACAGAACAGTTTAAAACATTTGTCCCCCTTGTTGACAGAAGAAAGATGTAAGATATTCATATTTGTGTAGTTTGTATCTATGTATGTAGGATGCTTTATTGCTGTGCAACTTGGCAATTTAAAGACTTACTACCTCGGACAGAATACTAACCCTGTTTTCACACAAGAGGCTTTGCTAATACCTGCCTCAACAGGTCATCAACTAAACTTACCAGCATGTGTAAAAGAACAACAAATTGTCACACCTTGGTGTTATTTTTACTAATGTAGAATAACTGCTTTGATTGAATTTCTTTATAAATGTTGTACTTGTTATGGTGGGTTTGAATGTTATCTATTTATCTCTTTTCCTGTCTTGTGAATTTGAATTAATTTGAATTAATTTGATCTTAACCAATATTATTATTTTTGTGTCGCTTTTTTCTTCTTTTGATGTTGTTGTGCTTTTCTTTTCTTTTTTTTAAATTAATGCTATACTTGAGACAATACTGACACTCAAAATGTTTCGTCTCAAATTTAGCCAAACTGTTTTAAAAGATCAGCCTCTCTCTTCCTTGCTCAGCCTGAGGTGAGAGCTTTGTTGCTGTGTAAACAAGAGAAGCAAGAGAACGAGAGGGGCACATTTTACGTGACAGGGGGAGAGTGCTACTTTATTAGGACACAGTGCTGTCTCTGTGCTGAATATGGAGACTAAAAAAACCACTCATACCAACCGGTACATTAAGAAGTTGGCAACAAACAATTGAACCAATATTATTATTAATGTTATTTGATTTTTACAGTTCATTTTAGAAACTCCATATTCGTGAGATACTACTCCTTTGACTACCTCTCATTTAGATGAAAAGTGATACCCTGTTTGTCACAGTTTGGACCAAGTGATCATAGCGCTTTGTGTTGTTGGAACAAGTGTTTGACCTCAGTTCACCCAACAGTTGCTCAGCGTTCAGTGAGAAAGGACAAGTGAAGGGAGACAGAGATGTGTGTAACCAGCGGCATTGTGCCTGCTGTCACGTATCCATGAATGTGCGCACACACAAACACTATTAATAGTTCATCATGGAACTTCTCCAACGTGCGAGTTAACCAAACACAATTATGGCATCAAGTCAGAAATTTGAAGGACAACAGGCGGTCAGTGAGAGTTTGGAATGTGAAAGATAATGCTGATATCTTTGACTTTGAAACATACCCACGTGACCGGGCCATCACCCAAAAGAGATGACTTCTTCTTTCCCCTTACTGAGACAACTGCTGTGCTCATGAGAAACTTGATGAAGATGTTTTCATTTTAGTGACCTCTGATTGACACATCACCACCTTTATAATCACGTCAGAGGTCTATGATGAGCTTTAGAGTGGGTCAGAGCTGCACATCAACATCCTCTCCCGTTGTATTCATCCCTCCTCCGGTCAGGTGTCAAAGTTTATCTTTTCATGGTCATCTACACTATACATGTCTGTAATCAGGGTACACAGGCAAGCTGTAACCATGGTAACAACTACCTGACAAACGGTATACCAGATTTCACTGAAGGAAATTAAAACTGATACATGGAAAACGGAGGGTTGCTGCTTTACAGGAAGTTGAATGAGTGATAAAGTCCCTGATATGGCTCCTGCCAAAGGCTCTGCACCATCACCACATTTTATCATGTGACTAAAGAACTAAAAAAAAAAAGTGTGAAAGTTAATCAGCCTGACGGCATGTTTAAGTGGGGGTTTTTGAGTGTGTGCATGCAGGCAGGTTTCCCAGCACTTGATGTTGTAGTCCTGACCTGATTCCTATCTGGACTGTCAGACTCTAACAACGTGCTGGACTGGATTTCAGACAACATAAATCAACAAACACATCCTTTCTCTTGTACCAAATTTTTATTATGAGCAATTAGTTATAAGTCTATCTCCCACAGCACAGAAGACAAAACAATTGTGAGCAGATGAGAATGAAATAATTTTATTGGTAAAGGGTTTACAGTATATTGTCAGACAAGAATTTTGAACAAGATCAATGTCATTTAACTCAGATAGAGAACATGTTTATTGCTGAGCGCTACCTAACACAATCAAATGCAATGATGCTGCATAACAGATACATTTGTGAACCTCATTTCTGTATTCTGTATTCTCTTTAGTGATGCTGTTATGGTTTTCCTTTCATTCTGATTTACTTAATATATGTATACAGAGGATTAAACTGTTTCAATAAAGGGCATGCATGTCACAAATTTTCTTGTTTGTCAACTGACCTCAGTATGACATGTGATTTTTATCTTTAGCCGCTGAAGCCCAGCTCTTTGTACTGGACTTCCATGTCAGCAATGATAACGGCCATCACATTCCTCAGGGCCTGCTGCCCAGCGGCATCGAGTCCTGCCTTCTCCGTCATGACTTTAATAATGATCTCAGTCATATGCTGAGGAGAAAATACAGAGAATCATGCTGACTGCAAAAATGAAATGGGATGCAACAGATGCAACATTCCCTCATGTACATCAGCCTCACCTTGAAGTTATCAATGGCGACCTTGTGCTTCAGGGCGTGGCTGTTGGCCATAGGCTTGAGAAGGGCAGCATGGTCACCTTTGGCCTTCAGAAACTCAGCCAGTTTCTTCAGCACAGTAGAACCGTGGGCAGCAACTGCTGCGTTACCAGCCAGGTCACCCTTGGCAATACCCTCAAACTTTGGGAACAGCTGCAAGGTCTCTGGGTACTCTGTGAATAAACTGAGAAGAAAAGGAAAAATATGAGGATTCAACAGAGATAACACACCACTATAGTCCAGACTCAGTTAAGCTACCATTGAGGAAACTGATGTCATGTATTCTGTATTTTTTGCAGATATTTTAGCAACTTGTCGGAAGACCAACATTTTATTACCATTATTTTATTACTCTTTTGACGCACCATGCTACCATGGCAAATATTGCACTTTTTACTCCACTACATTTGTTTCAATATTTCTATGACTTTTTTTAACTAGTTACTTTGCAGACTGCTTGCTTGCTGCTTTTCTTAAGTTTTAAATTAATTAATTTTATCAGCGATCAGATAATCCGATAATCAGTCAACACCTTGTGTACAGCATACTTTTACTTAAGTACTATGTGTGAATTTCATTTAACCCAAGTAACATGTTAAGATGATATCTATATTTTTTATTTAATAACATAAAGCAACAATCTAATTTAAAGCTTCAAGTTGGGAAATAAAACTCACAGAAATATAATTAAACAGGCAAGTGAATAAATGGATGCATCCTAAATTCCATTTAACAAAATCCTGGCTCACAGTTCACCTGACCTACGGAAAAAAGTTATCTTATCTTGTTAGAGGCACAGACCGGTTCAGAACAAGGCCTCCGTTGACAGAGTAGTCTGCCTCTACTGGACCCCAGAACTTCAGGACCTTGTCAAAGTCATCCATGATCTCAGCAGATGGAGAAACAAGCCACAAAAAACACCAATCTGAGGAATACAATTGGAGAAAATAATAGTAACAGTCACAGAAAATTTGAATGTAGCCAGTAAGAATTAGTGCATTTAAGGACAAGTCATTACTAGAAAGGATACGTGACCTCAGCTGCCCTTACTGTCCGTCGTGTAACCCTACATAATTCATGTGAAATGTGAAGCTGTAACATAAGATCATTTTCTTTTCTCTTCAAAATAGGTATTTTTTCTCAAGGCTAATCGACTGTATTTTAATTTCTGCTGACAGTATTTTTCTTAAAAATGACTTTTTAACAATATTTCCTCTCTTTGTATAAAAAATTAAGATAATTCTCCAGCAGGACATTTCTCTACATCCTGATATTCAGCATCATAATAAATAACCAAAGAAATATATCTTATCCTGAATTCCTGAGTATCAAATTCTCACCAAATTTAATCACTATTATACCGTAAATCAACATATAAATTGATAAATGAGGATTATAATTATATTGTATGAAGTAGTATGAAACAGTTGTATAAAACAACAAAAAAATCCAGGACCTACCTGTAAAGTAATAAATATCCTGTGTCACTGTATTCAGTTCTTCTTAACCTGTCTGCCCCCCTCAGCTTAAACTGACCTTTTATACTCCCTCCCTCTCTCCTTTCACCAAATAATTCCAGCCCTCCCTTCCATCTACCTCTCTTCACAACACTTAGAAACTTAATTTGGAAACTTTTGAGTTGTCTTTGATATCATTTTGACTGGGGGAGTCTTTATTTCTGTTTCTGCTCTTTTAGCCTCCGTAATGTCACTTTAACAAAGAAGAACGTACATACCAAAAAAGATATGCAAATGTGTGTGTGTGTGGGTGTGTGTGTGTGTGTGGGTGTGTGTGTGTGTGTGTGTGTGTGTGTGTGCATGCGTGCGTGTGCATGTGTGTGTGCGCGCGCGTGTGTGTGTGTGTGTGAATATCTTTAGATTAGACACAGCAGTGTTTGGTTTAACAGGTTTGTGTATTTGCAAAGAAATAACAAAGCAGGAGACATATTATGCTCATTTTCAGGTTTGTAATCTTATTTTGAGTCACTACTAGAATATGTTTGTATGCTTTAATGCTCGAAAACATCAGTTTTCTCACACTGTCCAAAGCTGCAGCACTACATCCCCCTTCTGTCTGAAACAGCCCTTTTTTAGCTCCTGTCTCCTCTGATTGGTCAGCTCACACATGCCCGACCCAGCACTGCTAACAACAACACATGCACAAGAACATAAATATAAAACACTAAAAAAAAGAAAAAAAAAACTAAGAATCATAACAGATCTCCTTTAAGAGAAACTAAAAACAAGGCAGAAAACACAAAGTATCTGTTCATGGCATTAGTACCACCTGCCACTTTGTGCATGTACATCATCATGATCAAATGTAGTCATGAAGACACCTTTTGTAGCACGAACACAGACTATTTTGCCAATATTTTGTGTTGTGTATACTATGCTGATTTGTTTTGAATTATACTTCTCGCAAATGTTGAGTAACAACAAAACCAAACACCGGAACTTTAATTCTATTCAGCTACAATCCCCCTCTTCAGTCGTAATTTAGAAGCTGTGATTAACAGATTAATTTTTAGACTGAAGTATCAATATTTAGCTTACCTTAGTTTACCCTACTTGAATCTTTTTTCTATTTACCTGGTTGTATATATTGTACTATTGTTGTATATATGTTAGAATTTTTTATCTTTTTTAATACTTGTTTGTATTGATGTTTATATTGATACTTATTTTGTCAAAAAAAGAAGAGCTGCTATCCGTGTGTCATTATTTCTGAAACAATGATAATACACATCTATTCTATTCTATTCTATGCTATCTGTATCTAAAGCACTTTAAAGTGCACTTCTAAACCCATGGCCTGACAATATAGTCACTTCTCTTGTTTTTATGTTCAGTGTGTTACTATTTGTTAACAGTGTTTGTGTGTTACAGTCTGTGAACTCCTCGTTGCCTGTGGTTTAAAAAACCACCAGGCCCTCTGCTGGTTGGTTAACAGTTAACACCTTTGGTTACCACAGCGGGTAAAAGGTAAGCCCCTCCTCTTCTTCGCGATGATTGGTCCAGACTATAACGCCGCATGACCTCTTATCCAATAGCAGCTCTAGCTCGCGTCACATGGTTTTCCTTCACCCGGAAACTGGCAACGAATGTCAAAACATGTATTTTATTTGACGTGGAAGTTGACTGAAAGTTTGTTTTCTCCCTACTTGTTTTACTTTTAATCACAGCGGTTGTTTAGCGGAGGTGTTGTCCGAGATGATGCAAGCTTTGAAAGGCGTCAGACACCTGCACTCCAGTACAGTGAAGCAAGCAGGTAACTGTGGCAGTGTTGGTGCGGTACAGTGTGTTATTAAAACCAGGATAAGTCCTTTAAAGGGAGGACAAAAGTGAATTAAAGTGCTTAAGTGTTTACATGCCTGCTGAATTGGAGATGTTGCTAGTAATGTTGCTTATGTAACATTGTGTGTTGCAACTGCGTTATAAGAGCGTTACAATTTCCTTTTCAACATTTAATGTGATCCAGTTATTCAATCAATACCAAAACTGGGTATTGATTACACATAAAAAGCACTAACGTTACATTCACAAGTACGAAGGCGTCTCCTGTTTGGCCTGCGTGTTAATAATAACTAACATTGATGTGGAACGACTGGGTCACACATACATGAGAAAACAAAAGAAAAACAGAAATGCCAAACATCTGTTGATTTCAGTTTCTCAAGTGGGAAAACATCTGATGCGTTTCACTGTCTTTTAATTGATTAAATAATTAATCAATTAATAGGATAAATAATCAACAAATTTGAGAATGTGGACGGAAAGTAAGTTCTTATGTCCAGCCTAATTTACAGAAGATGAAGGTGAACTTGTCAAATTACTTATTGTGTCTGACACAAAATTATTCAATTTCTAAGCTTATAATGTCATGAAAAGCAGCAAATTATCTGGTTCAACAAGCTGGAAGTTTTCCCTGATTAATGACTTCAATGAAAATCAATCAATCATCAGAGGTGATTGAAGTTACTTTAGGCGCAGAGGCCCTTTTTATTGAAAGTGTGAGTTTATCTTTCTGGTAATTTGACTGGATAAATAACGTCACCAGGTCAAGATGAGAGAAGGTAGACGACAGAAGAGTAAAGACATGAGTATAACTAAACCAGTGTGTTGTGTGTCCAGTTTCAGAGCTCTGTGTACCGGTCCCATGGGGAGAGATCAGAGGGAAAGTCTGGGGTCCTGATCACGGTCGTCCTGTGCTGTGTGTGCACGGCTGGGCTGACAACTGTGGTACATTCAACAACCTCATCCCCCTTCTGCCCAAAGGTAACTGTTTATCGTGACCTGAAGATCTCACGTAAAACTAAACACCACCCAAGTTTTAGCTCTTCACACTTTATTTTACCCTAAACCAGCCACCAACTCGAGAGTGAGGCAGCTAATTTTTAAATTGGCAAATCTTTTGGGGTTCGTCCGAGCTTTTAATCACAACTGTGAACCAATCATTGATACAATATAAGATTCGTGCCAACGTTGTGTCAGAGCGTATTTCCCAGTCAAATAATCTTGCCCTGCTGATGGAATTGAATCCGAGGGCCAAACTTAAAGAAAATCATTACTTAGAAAGCATTTGGAGTGCAGCTAAAGGATTTTGCAAGTGATGTGAACATGATACATCACCTATTGAGAAACGTCAATATGGTACATAGGCCTACGTGTTTAAATATGTGACTGTTTCAGTGGTTTTGCAGAAACGTTAACTTCCAACATTTTATCCCGGCAGCTTGGCTGATTCATATATTTGATGCAAGAACGGAAATTCAAGTTCACATTACATAGAACAGCATCAGTCAATAGGGTACGTTCTGCTCTCTGCATGTTCGTCTCTCAGACTTTCCAATGTAATCAGTGTAACACAGCAGCACAGTTCTGAAGGTTCACGCATTCAAGCCTCTCTCTTTCATTTTTGTGCGTGAGCTTCTGTAAAGCCTGCTAGTTCTCAGTGTTGTTACTATTATTAACCTTGATCTGTGTCTTCAACTATTCTGTGAAGAATTGAATTGAATGGATGTGAGCCTGTAAAGTCTTTGAAAAGTCCCTGAGTTTTATTTTAAGAAATTGTGAGAACCCTGACTCACTTAATTGTTCAGTTAATTAGTCGTCGCCTCAGGAAAGTGTGTCGGTGCAGGTGCTGATGCTCAGCTGTTAGAACAGCTGCCTCCCATCCAGCAGGCGGAAGGACGCAGCATGTTATCTGATTATGATATTACTACCACTGTCCTTTAAACAGATGCTGACATATTTTAGGGGATCTTTTGCCTCAATGCATTGCAGGAATTGATTTTGTTTTTTAAACATTCACTTAGTGAGACTCTTTTCTCTTGTTCCTCTCAGAGTGCAGATATGTGGCTGTGGACCTGGCAGGTCACGGTCTGTCATCACATCGTCCTCCTGGGGTTTTCTACACTTTTCCCTCATATGTGATGGATGTTCGCAGAGTCGTTGATGGTGTGTGAGTTCAGCAAGCTGCACAAACTGATTCTGAGCATATTTGAATGAAGAGTCATTCGGGTAATACAAATTTCGAAGAATTTTCTTACTTCAAGGTCAGCTTACTTGCTCTTTTGACCTCATCTCACAGTTTATTCAGCAGATTATACAGATAAGTAATCTCCATGGCAACCGGCGCGACTGAAGCTGAACGCTCCTGTTAATATCTAAATTTAAATGAACCTTTAGTGTGAAATCAAAGATGCAATGTGATATGGCACACATTTGCTTTGCAGTACACTGGATCTGAATGGAGTGGCACTGCACTCCCGTGATGGGGCGGTGCTTTTATGTTTCAGTCTGAAAGCCTTTCGTACAAGTAGTATTACAATTAGCATTGTAGTGTTTATATCGAAAAATGCGTGTATTCATGTTGTGATATTTCAACTCTGGTGTATGTACTGCAGTTAAACCACAGTAGTGATGTTGTCTTCCAGCTAAAAAAAACAATGTCCATATGTGTGATGAGATACTGAAGCTGGTTGATGATCTGTGAAATTAACTCCCACAGCTCTGCAGTGGAATAAATTCTCCATCATAGGCCACAGTATGGGTGAGTGCGGCCATTTTAAATGCTTGTTATGCACCATGTGTCTTATATTTATGTGTCAACTGTCTTTTATTTCATTTCAGGTGGAAATATTGCTGGACTGGTGAGTGACACTGTCGTGGCAGGCTGTTTCATCTAGTTACTACTGCGTGCCATTAAATCCATGTTGTATTTCACACAGTTCAGCGCGCTGTATCCTGAGATGGTGGATGCTGTCGTACTGCTGGACTCCTACGGATTCTTACCTACAGATCTGGTACTTCAACAGTTTTGACTAGATTGGGCTGTTAACTGTGACATGTACACGTTCTGGAAAACTTAAAGCAAGGTGTGATGAGACTTTCAAAAGAAAATATGTGAGCCAAGGGTCGTCCCACCGGTGATGTGATAGCAACCAAAAGAACATGTGCAGCATATAAAAGAAACAACACATTTTGTCTCTGTATAATCCATAATTGCATTTTATACCACATATTCAAGTGACAGTTATGTTGATAATTACATCATTAGGAATTATTGTACCTTACTCCTTGGTTGTATCCTCTGTCCTGGCTTTCCATCGTACTTTGTATGATCATGAAACAGGTATACAGATCTCAGGTTGTAATGTAGGTGATAACTACAAACAAAACTCATTACGTCATTACATTATGCGTTGAAAACTTGAATGCTGAAGTAAACATGTATGTAACGCTGTGATCCTGCCCTCTCACTGAAGTTACGTAGAGCAGAAACAAGTGATACAGAGACAACATTCATCCTGTTACAAGACACTGTACCATAAACATGATTGAGGAGCTGATATTTTAAGGGAAAAAAAGTTACATAATGTTGCTTTAAATTGCGTTTTATGAGTTATGAAAAAGCTCTTAGACTTTTATGAGGGTGTCTGAGGAACTCCAAATTGTGAGTTAATGAAAAAGAAACATTTGTAGGGGGGTTGAAATTTTAAAATGAAAGGCGTCACATTTAAGAAATGTTTTAGCCACCAGTGTGATTGAGTCCAGCACAGTTTTTTGTCCCTTGGGTTCACGCCAAGCATTTATGTTACATTAAAGCATAACTCGCTGCACAACCCACTCTTGTCAGTAGTGTTGAATGGGTTCCTGCATCTTTTTGTCCATTTCCTTGCAGAAAGAAATACCTAAAGTGGTGAGACAGGGCTTTGAGGAGTTGCTTCAGTATGAAAAAAAGCCAGAAGAGAAGAAGACAAGAGTTTACACTTATGAAAATGCAGTGGAGAGGTATTACACCCCCGTCTTCATGATGTTTTATAAAACCACTCAACATCCAAGCATATAACTTTTGTCTAAAAAGAAAACCCCCAACCTTTTATGTCTTTCAGGCTGTCGGCTGCAAACCCGACTCTGTCTGAACAGTCTGTGCACATCCTTCTAGAACGAGGTCTAGTTCAAGTTGAAGGAGGCACGGCTTTTTTCATCCTCTTTGTTTTTATTTTTGCTATGAGTGCTCCTCAGAGAAAAAAATCGAGCTCACTCTATGAATAATCTCACTTCGTTTCTGCTCTTATGTTGAAAATATATTTTCGTCTTGCAGGAGTGGTGTTCTCCAGGGACTTTCGTATTAATCTGGTAGGTCTCTGCTGAACTGCACCGACTCATCACTTTGCCTTTTTCTACCTCGCAAATGTACAGCATGCAGACCATGCACAGTACTTTTTGTCTTGTGTTTCCAGAAAAACATAGTGCGCATCAGTGTGGAGCAGAGTCTGGAGATGCAGTCGAGGATAAAAGCGTCTGTTCTAGTTGTTCTGTAAGATATTCCTCCACCTCACAAATCTTTAATACACTCAGTACAATCCTTGTAAATTGTACCTAACTGACTATACATACAATCTTTCTCTTTGTCTCTCCAGAGCAGAAGACGGCTTTGAGAAGATGTTTTCTGAACCAGATCAAAAAAGATTTACATCAGCACTTCTCCAGGGCTATAGGGACAGAAATGTGAGTGTATGTTCACAGTCTGCTTTTGTAAAGCAGGTATGCTTTCATCTTCATGTTTATTTTTAGCTGTTTAGCTGTGTGTGTAATTGTGACTAGTAGACAGATAGACAGCAACAAAAATGCAAAAGTAGCAGAGTAGTAAGAGCTCAATATCTCAGAGGCAGCAGAATTATTTTTGTAGCTGTGAACCGCAACAGCGACCTACATACAGTAACTTGGTCATGTGCTGCCGAAGAGAACGAAAACAGAGAATGTGCATCAAGTAAACATGTTCAATGATGGTCTCTGGTGATGGAAAAAATCTGTGTCAGAATACTAATGATTTTTAAAGCCGTTATAATCAATATGCCTCTGAGGAGGAAGAAGTGTTTGAAGATTAGCCCATACCCCTGGCAGAGATCGCTGAGATAGTCAAGAAGCTTCACAGCAAGGCGCCAGCTGTGGATGAGACTCACCCTGAGATGCTGAAGGCTGTGGACTGTGTTGAACTGTCGGCACAAAGTCGGGGACAGGCCAGAGGTGTGCTCCAAATGTCGGGGGTTCACACTGCCCAGCCTTTCTCAAAAGTTTATTTTAGGTTGCTGGAAAAGAAGCATCGCCTGGAGAGGAAGCTCTGACCGATTGAAGTTTTCTTCGTGTACTAAGGCCTAGGAGTTCTTTTAGGGATACTGCAGTAGTACGGGGTACAGGGGCCATTGCTACGAGACATCGGATCCCATAGTCCAAGTCAAAGCAGTGGCAGCATATTCGGCACAATTTTGGACATGTTTCCAGAGAGTGTTGGACTCTGACGAGGCTGTCCTTTGTCTTGGATCCTGTCCTTGATATTTATGAAGAGGATCTCAAGGTGCAGCCGTGGTGAGGAGAGTGACCAGTATGTGAACTTCAGAATTGTTTCTCTGCTTTTTGCAGATGATGTGGTTCTGTTGAATTCATCAGCAACTCAAATTTGAGGCCAGGGTTCTTCGCTGGGAAACAATGGATTGCCTACTCTGGTTTGGGGGTGCATTGAAGCCCCCAAGCAAAGGAGTTTAAGTATCCCATGGTTTTAATCATGAGTGACGGGAAAGTGGAGCATGAGGTGAACTCGTGGTTTGATGCTGGCTTTGCGCTGGACCATCGTGATGAAAAGGGAGCTGAGGCTGAAGGCAAAGCTTTTCAATCTCCTGGCTGGGCTCAGCCATAGAGATAGTATGAGGAGCTTGGGCATCCAGACGGAGATCAGAGAGGAGCCTCAGCTCCTTTACGTTGAAAGGAGCCAGCTGAGGTTTTTCAGGCATCTGATTAGGATGCCTCCCGTGTGCCTTACTTTGGTGGTTCCCGAGGCACGTTGAACTGTGAGGAGATCCTGGGGCTGACCCAGAACTCACTGGAGGGATTACTTACCTCATCTGGCCTGAGAATGCCATATAATCAATGTGGAATCATCACCTTTTTCTGCAGCTTACTCAGGTTTAGAGAGCTTTTTAGCAGACCTACAATGATTAGTCGATAAATCGAATGGCTTTGAATACGTGAGGATCTCTTGCTTCTGTTTGTCATTTATGAAAGTAAATAAAGAATCTTAGGTGTTTTGCACTGTGGATTGGACAAAAGAAGCAATTTGAAGACATAATTTTGGGCTCATTTTTGGGACTAAAGACTTGAACCGATTGATTGTGAAGAAAATGAGCAGAAAACTTGATAATTGCATCTCAGCAACAAATGTTAGACAGACACAGTTTCAAACTAGTGGGTAAATATAGCTAAAGAGACAAACACTTCCATCACTTTGACGGGGTCAAAGAATTTGAATCGAAGAATTGGACCAATACGACTTCTGTAACTGCTGGTCGTCGTAAATGTTGTGTTCATGTTGTGTTTTTTTATGCTGCCTCCATGTAGCTGAAAAGAATCAGTTATTGCAGGTTAAAATAATGCACTTTACACTTGTGTGATTGTTTCTGTGTCTGTCTTGCAGCACGAGGTGTTGACTGTACCAGGCGATCATCACATCCATCTGAACAAACCTGATGTCGTTGCTCGACCTGTATCTGACTTTCTGCAGACCAAAGTGCTCTCACAGTCGGCTAGCCTAACAGACGAGCAGGCCTCAAAGTTATAACGAGCACAGACGAGCAACAGTTTTGCCTTCACTCATATTACACATCGCTTTTGTACTGTACGTTTGAAACTCACCTCGATGCTTTAACCTCAGTCAACCTGCTGCAACACCATCAACTAGTCGCAGCATGTTACTTTTGGTGTACAGCTGCATTCATTTACATATTTTAACAGACTTTAATGTGTATTGTTTTGAGTGACAGAGCTATGTGAGCAATGTAAGCCATGTTTCACATCGAGCTGCTTGTCTCTAACTCCAGATGGTGCGTAAAAAAAAAAAGTGAAGTGGGAGTGTTGACTGATGGATCAGCAAAACGCATCTAAATTGTGGTTTTGGCTCAGTTTGTGTCTTTTGCTTGATCCAGTGAGTGGATGTTTTCACAACCAGGTTCACTCAATGTAGTGATTTTGTATCAAGCTGCTGTTGATCAAATATTAACTTTTTGGAGATTGTATGTCGTGTAGTATTATATGTATTTGACACATGACACATCCTGTAACATATCTCTTAAATTATTATTGACGACTTGAAAAGTAACAGTAAAAGGTAACATTTGAAAACATGCCTCAGTAAAAGTCTTTAGCTTGAAAAGAGTACTCTGCCGATTAAACATTGCACTCCTTTTTAACATTATTGTGACTCAGGATGCATGTTTTAAAAAAAAAAAAACTGTTCAAAATCGATGCAGCAGAATAGAGATGTTGTCTTTTTTCCCTTCATTACCTCCTTTTCTGTGGGTCCCTACATTACGCACAATGACACTGAACCACCGACAGTTTCGCTGCAATCCATTGTAAGCCGGAAGTCGATATTTCAGAGCCTGTATACCCATCTTCCCATCTAAATGACACCCTTAGCAAACTGATGTTATGAGGCAGCTCATAAGACCGCCACTCCATCTGGAGCCATCAAAAGGTTTCAGACAAATTCTTCACACATGTTCTCCCAAAAATCTGTAAACTAATTTCTGTGTGTAAAATGTATGGAGTTCCCCTTCGCATGTGACAACCGTAGACTCGTGAGGATGAAGCTTTGCTTCTTTGATCATTACCACTAGTGAGGAAAAAATGGTTCTTGAGAGTAGCGAGGTCCTGTTAACCAGAGAGTTAAGAGTTAATCCTTGATTTTTAGACTTTGTGTGTACTTTGTCAGACTGAGCTGTAACGTCTCAACTGCGCTTTTAGTTGAATGCTAACTGGTGTGCTAACTTTTATTCATTTAGCTGTTGTTTGTTTTGATGAAAGTCATAGATCTGAGAATTCAGTTATACTATAGGGTCAAAGATAGTGATGGTGCTGTACTGGACTGCATCCAGATGACTTTCTAATAGTTGATAGAGTGGACCAGAAATTAGAAACACCTTACTGTCATACAACTATGACCTCAATAATGCTTTGGACTGCCTCAGATAATACAGGCACCTAATGTAGCGTGTACAGTATTTGTTCATTATATGTATATATTTTAATTTACATATATATATATATATAATTTATTGTAATATTATATTTAATGGTATTTGAGCCACACTCTTTGATGAAAAATAAGGTTAAATATTTTATTCTGAACCAAACCAGATTTTGACAAACATGTATAGCTTCTTAGACCTTTATGAATATCTGGCGGGTTGAAGTCTACATCATGACTCCTCTCAGTTGTCTTGTGTTCTTCAGGCTGCTGAACTCCTCTCCTGGCTCTTTGCCTTCCTCTTCTCCTGCAGGTGTATTCACAGGGAGTAGTTTAAATCACCTTGCACCTGCTGTGTTTGAGGACTGTTTGAAATGCACTGCGGTGCGTCAGATGTCTTCCATGTCTGCTGCCTGTTGTTAATATTTTAGCAGTTGCCCACTTTCTCTGAGGTGTGTGTCCTCATGTTTAATCTCAAAAGTTTATGAGCTGTGGGAAGAGAGGGTGCTTGTGTTTGAGTGCCGCAGTGAATGCAGGGGATGAATCTGGCTTAAGAGGATCATTTATTGGAAATCTATAAAACTATGACTCCATAATCTCGAGAGATATTTTAATCTTTGACCATTTTACTGTCACCGCTGGTGGACTCAGCTGTCTCTCAGCTGCACATGGTGAGGGACGCTTTGGGATTGTAAGTCCGGTCGGTCGCCATCCCAAAAGAGTTGGTGTTTGACAAGCTTGGAGTCAGACTCAAAAATAAACAGTCTTACAAAATGGACCTTTAAAAGTAAAATCAATAGAAAGAAGACAAATAACAAAGAGAGATGCTACCTGAGTCATCGCCAGCCCCAGCAGACTTGTGGGAAGGTTACCTGCGGCTTCACCAACGCTGCCAGACACAAAGGTTTTATAGCTTTCCAATTCTGCAGCAGTATATGGCCTTCAGTCCTGCAGAGTCTGTCATCAGCCCGCCATGAGGGCTCACAAGGACCCTGCCAGTAACTCCTGTATGTGAGGCAGCTGAGGCCTGGGGATGAAGGAGATGACTCCTCACGGCTTCCTCACTCTTCCACCTGTTCCTCTGAGCACTTACCTGCTCCTCATCTGTGAGGTAGTTACAGCACCTGAAACCTCGATTTCCTTCAATTTCTCTTCTAACATAAAACATTAGGGATTCAAAAAGGAGAGAGAATATTCTAGATCCAAGAAGAAACTGAGAGAAAAGGGCAGAATTAGAAATCCATCTGCTACCTCAGCACCGCAGAGAGCACCATGAATTTATCAATACACAGCACAGTAAGGCTAATGACGTATCAGAGTCATGGTCTGGGCCATAGATCTCAGTCAGATAAAGGATCATTGAGTCAGGCAGACTAGGCAAACATTTTCAACTGAGCGACGCCTCTTCCCCTGTTCTCTCTCTGCTACCAGGAGATAGAGAGGCAGGATAGCAGCAGCGTTTTGTCAAGAAGGAAGCATAATCGCCTACACTCCACATCTGCACCGTCATATTTGGGATCCAATCAATCCATCAAATATTCAATCAAAGCAAATTAACTTAAAAGTTGTCCTACTCATGGGCCACCCTTATCAGCATGAGGGCCGCTTTTTAAGCCCTTCATTTTTTACACAATAGTTTAGTTATCCAAATGTTTTGTTTTCCAGCAGGACATGGTTTCCAGTTTTCCTGCACTTCTAATCTCTAATTGAGTTATTTTTCCACAGTTTGCAGCAGGTCAGCATGACCTCTGCAGGGTCATCATCCTGTTGACAGTTACTAATGTGTGTGTGAGTGAGGAAGATACAGAAAGAGACATTGTATTTCTTTTTTTTCCTATATTTGTTCATTTATTTTTATTTTATTCACAGTTAACTTCCAGTGATTTGCTTTATTTTCGTTAACCGTTGTTTTCTCACCTTGAGTTATAATTACATTGTAGACCATTCACAAAAAAATTCAGCAACACTCACAACAATACAACACATCTGAAATTGAAAGCACAGCTGAGAGAAGGGCAGGGCAAAGGATGGAGGGCAAAACAAGAGTTTGCTGATGTTGTCTCGCTGACTTGAATCATTTCCTTCATTCCAATAAAATTCATCTTTTGCAACATTGTCAGTGATTGACAGAATCAGTTTACGTGTTCTGGGGGTATGAACCTATTTTTAGCTTCTGAAAGGGGGGCATGATTGATAACCACAGATCTAATGCACAGCTTAAGGATCATCAGTGAGTTGAATATTTGACGGGTGAGCTACAGAAGAACAAGTCTTGCCCTACTTCTGAGCTCATCTCCACTGAGGATTTCTTTGATCCGTCTTTATAAGAAGCTGAAACATGATCCTGGATTATTCTGACCTTTTTTCGTAACACATAAACAGCTAACTGACACCTGTAGGTAAAGTTAGAGTGCACAAGAAATCCTCTTAACAGGAGGCACAGCAAAAACGAACAACATCAAACCCTCCTGTGAGTTGTAATTGTCTGAAACATTATAGCTGTCAGACAAATGTAGTGGGCTAAAAGTACTATAATTGTCTCTGATAATGGAGAAGAAGTATTAAGTTGCGTGAATTACTTTAGTCACTCAGGTAAAGTAGACCTTCATGTACCACAGATATGTACTTAAAGGTGCAATACACTACACCTGGCAAAGGGCCACCCTTATCAGCATGAGGGCCATTTTTCAAGCCCTTTGTTTTTACACAATAGTTGAGTGATCCAACTGTTCCGTTTTCCAGTAAGATACGCTTTCCCTTTTCCTGCACTTCTAATCTCTAAGTGAGTTATTTTTCCACCGTTTGCAGCAGGGTCATCATCCGGTTGCCATGACAGTTACTAACTTGTGTGCGTGTGAGCGAGGAAGATACAGAAAAAGAGAGGTTATATTTCTTTTATTTTCTATATTTGTTCATGTATTTCTATTTTATTCACAGTCTACCTGCATGCTTTAATTTCCCAGTGATTTACTTTCCTTTCATAATGGCAGAGCTATAAGCAGCAACATGCAAACCATTAGTTCTTTTTCCTCACCTTGAGTTTTAAGTACATCGTAAACCATTTACAAAAAGCTTAACTAATCCTCATGGCAATACAACACATCCATATTTTACAGCCTTTATCCGACGCTTTTGTCCAAAGCAACTTACAGTAATTCATACAATTAGTGTTCGGTATCTTGCCCAAGGACACTTCAACATGCATACCAGGGGAATCGAACCAGCGGCCCTTGGATAACAAGACACTGGCTCTACCCCCTGAGCCACAGCCACATCTATATCTGAAATTCACACCACAGCTGAGAGAAGGAGAGGGACAGCAAAGGATGGACTTGAATCATTTCCTTTTTTTCCAATAAAGTTCAACTGATTGGTCGTGAAATATAGGACTGTGAAAAAATATAATTATAAAGACTACACACCCTCCAGCTGCATTAGTGACGTCGTCTTGTTGAACGCTCACTAGAACTCGTAACTGAAACATTGTAGAGCTGCTCCAGTACATTAGTGGCTCACAGAACTGAAGAACTACCCCATCACAGAACTGCAGTCGTCAGTATGACCACCATTTCTAGCACCTTTTCTTTGCTGATTTGGCGGCCATGTTGGTGTTTGCAACGATGCAGTTCACTGAACAGTTTTACGTGAATCTAAATGGTATTCTACTGTATTAACGGCAAACTGCGACTTTCTCGCCTTCGAAAATTATCTTTTTAAATTGCCGTTATTTTTACAGGTTGCACCTTTAAGTACAGCATTTAAGTAAACGCTGAAACTAGAGCACAGGGTAAAGCTCTCGGTTCAAACACATGACAGAGAGGTGCTGCCTGACAGACCTGACTGAGGGACGCACGAACCCTGACAACGTCCACGCTGCTGCAGCCTGGAGAGGACCGGAAGTGACCAGGACTGGAGACTCGTTCAAGTCTGGAGAGATACGAGCAAACTTCACAGAGGGTTTGACACAATAACATCAACACCAACATGGCCGAACAAGGTAACAAAGTCAGAGTATTCGGAGGGTTAAAGAACGTCTTCTGTCAGAGATCTACAGCAAGCTAGAAACACTGACATAAGCTCAGTGTCAGGGAAGTGTTCACAGGCCTGTAATGATTCATGACACTTGTTGCTGTTGTTTATATCTGTTTCCTCTCCTGTCAGGTTATTGTGTGTGTGTGTGTGTGTGTGTGTGTGTGTGAGCTGCAGTCTCATGTTGTCAGGCTACAACTAAACAAGCAGGCAGTAGACAGTAGAGGAGGCAGGTGTAATGGATTTATTTGAATCCTGTGGGATTATTTTTGTCTGCCTGTTAAGTAGTTTCTCATGTGTAAACACAACTTTCTTGCTAATGGCTGTCTGAGTTACTACAGTAGAAATGTTTAGTTTATTCTCTGATATTCGTGTGGTTGTGAGCTGCAGGCTGATGCTGTTTCGTGTGTGATTGAAGTCACTTTGGGCAGCAGAGGGGATTTTTATAAAAAGCGTGAGTTTTTATCTTTCTGGTCATGTAACTAGAAAGATACTTTCATCAGGTCCAAGTTGAGAGAAGGTAGACGAGAGGGGAGTGGAGACACGAGTGTAACTGAACCAGTGTGTTGTGTGTCCAGCTACAGAGCTCTCTGTGCCGGTCCCCTGGGGAGAGATCAGAGGTAAAGTCTGGGGTCCTGATCGCGGGCGTCCTGTGCTGTGCCTGCATGGCTGGGCTGACAACTGTGGTTCATTCAGCACCCTCATTCCCCTTCTACCCAAAGGTGACCCATAACTGGCTCGTAGTTGATGATTTTCTTGTACGCCTCCCGGGAAGAGTTTTTCAGTTTGGTATTGATTATGGGTAACATGTTCAATGGATGCAGGACTCCTAGTTAGTTAGTTCGAGGGCTGAAGTGATTACTTAATGAAATAGTCATTAAAAACGACGGAATGTGAAGCAGCCAAGTACTATTACTCAAGTGCTGGACTTGTTTGTGAACATTACACTTGTAGAAATTAGGTTTGGGCAATATTATTATGAAACATCATGATAGACAATATTATCATTGTAACATAAATAAAGGCCCAAGAGGTTGATATGTCGTTCTCCTCTTTAATTCTCCCTTTGCAGCAACACATACAACACTACGAATTAATTGCAAATATAACAGAATAACAGTTCTAGGTACAGCTAGTCTGTCACTGGCTCCCTGCCCTCTAACTGAGCCGTTACAAAATAAAAAAATAGAATGCAGTCGGATTAGTTCCACTCAGGGGGGAAAAATCACACAGCTGGTTGATATTCAGTATTGTGAAAAATATTGCATATGACAGAAAGTTGTGTGATGTGCACTAATATCTAATATCATACCAAGCCTGGTAGAAATATTGAGACTTACAGAGAAACTTTGACATTACCATTTTACATGCATGAAGGGCAAACTATGCATAAAACCGTCATCTTATTAAGTCATTTGTATAAGCTGGTCCAGACAGCTAGCATAGTGGCTAGATGGTTAGCTTTGTCAAAACAAAGGCATTTAAAGGGGTCGATGAAAGATGCTTGTTAACATTTATTTGGTATAAAATAATTTCTTTCCAGAAAACTAACTTATACAAAATATGAAAATACATGGACAATAATAATTATATGGAACTAATTGCATGAGTTAACATAAATTGTTACCCTGTGTTTGGTGTCACTTCCCCTGAGTGTGTTGTGTGAGAATTTTACTCTGTCCCTCCTCCCAGAGTGCAGGTACGTGGCGGTGGACCTGGCAGGTCACGGTCTGTCGTCACATCGTCCTCCTGGAGCTTTCTACTCTTCACCCGAGTACGTGGCGGATGTCTGCAGAGTTGTCGACGGTGTGTGAGTTCAAGGCGTTTTTTAGAAACTCTCCTCTTCGTTGTTCCTGTTTATGCCCATGATTGCACCACAGCAGGACTTTGGAAAACTGACAAATCTTGGCAACTTTCTCCTTGTTCTGTGATGAGATGCTGAACCTGCCTGTTTGATGATCTGTGAAATGAACTCCCACAGCTCTGCAGCTGAAGAACCTCTCCATCATAGGCCACAGTATGGGTGAGTCAGCGTCACATCAGAATTTATCTTCTGCTTTCTGTTTTGTAAAGTTATTCATTTTCTTTTTCATTTACAGGTGGTGACATTGCTGCAATGGTAAGTGTTCTTTTTACACAATGAACAATGTTTTGCTGTTTTTTCAAGTGCAATCATCGTATTGGTCCAAATTAATGTTCCCCACAGTTCGCTTCTCTGTTTCCTGAGATGGTGGAGGCGCTCGTACTTCTGGACGCTTTTGGGTTCCTGCCTACAGACACTGTAAGAACCCCTCAGAGACACAAAGCTACTGAAGAGCTTCAGTAGTGTGTGTTGGTGTTGACACTGAAAGAAGAGTTTAATTTTAGTTTGCTGTACCTTGTGTAACTGTACTTTTTATAACATGTAATTTCGTGTAAACATTTATTTGCCAAAACAAGGGTGAAGGAATGTTTCAAGGAAGGGATTTCTGGTTTAGTCGTTTATTTGTTTATTGTGTTGGATGTTGGCTGTAATTCATAAAATTAATTATACAGTCTTTAATTTAAAAACCCTAAAATCCTATCATTTAATTCCCACTATTTGTATTTCCTTATTTCAAACTGTAAAACTCCTTTCTGGTTGTAGAAAATGACTTCTGACAGGCTGCAGCCCCTGTTAGATGTTTGTAAATGAGTCAACTCAGTCAATCATCAGGTTTTTTTTTCTTATTCAACTTTCAAGGCAATAACTTCTAATTATATTCATCAAATAATCTTCATTCAAGCATTAACCATGATTCCTGCATTATTATTGATTTGTGCTTCAATTATCTTCATTTTCATTCTGTCTTTCAAGTCATACACTACATCACGTTTCATAAACCAGATCTCTTCGGTTGTTACGCTCCTTTCAGTAGATTTTCTCTCTCACCTCTTCATTTCTGTCTCTTTTCTTGTAGACAGAAATATCCAAAGTGATGAGACAGGGGATGGATGAGACGCTCGAGTATGAAAAAAAGACAGAAAAGAAGAAAAGAGTTTACACTTACGAGAAGGCAGCAGAGAGGTATAATAGCTCTTAAATTGTTGGCCATTTATGTAATATAATATCATTTTGTCCTTTAGGTGAGCCGCTTGCTAACATGATGTGCGTCTTTCAGGCTGTTGGCTGCAAACCCGACTCTGTCTGAACAGTCTGTGAACATCCTTTTAGAGCGAGGTCTCCTTCAGGTTGAAGGAGGTGCGTCTTTATCTCTTCACCACCTCTCAGAGAGAAGTAATCTCTCTTTGCTTTCTCACATCTGCTGCCAGCTCAAAGTGTTTCTCTTTTGCAGGATTTGCGTTCTCCAGAGACCTGCGAGTTAATTTTGTAAGTCTTTTTAACCTCCCAATCCTTTTTCCCCCACATCCACCACCTCCACTCTGTAAACTTCTATATGTTCCGCCACCACCAGAAGTTCAGCATTCAGCTCGTACAGCACACGTGTGTTTATTAATCTTGTGTTTTCAGAAAAACGTAATACGCATGAGTTGGGAGCAGAGTCTGGAGTTCCAGGCGAGGATTCAAGCCTCTCTTCTAGTTGTTCTGTAAGTGTGTTGAACATCTTTGTCTGGATCATATCTATCAAGAATTTAATCTACTTTATCCTCAATGTAGTTAAATGTGTTCAAAACTTCTTTTTTTTCCAGAGCAGACAGCGGCTTTGATAGAATACTTTCTGAACCAGCTCAGAGTAGGTTTACCACCACACTCCTCCAGTGTTTGCGGGACAGAAATGTGAGTTTTGCAGCTGGGACAGAATGAAAATACACAAAATGTTGTGAATATTCAACCAGCGTAGTGATCGTCCCTTCTGTCTCTGTTTGTCTTCGTTTCAGCACACGGTGGTGACAGCACCAGGCGATCATTACGTTCATCTGAGCAAGCCAGAAGTCGTCGCTCCGTTCGTGTCAGACTTCCTGCGAAGCAAAGTGCTTTCACGGTCAATCCGAGAGCACAAGTTATAAGATACAAACAGTCAAACACCCACAAAGTCACGTTGTACTGTTATGTTGCCAACATATAATCCCTATTAAAAGAGCTGGTTGGAGGGTGTGATAGAAATTTTGTACTTCAAAGAGAAATGTAAACTGAAGTCCTACATAAGAATGTTCAATGTAACTGTTCAACATGACCTGTAACCTGTGATCTTGTTTTAGGCCATTTTATTACCTATGTCTGGTATTGAGTGACCACTGAAGCTTAACTCTTCCTTATCACTTCCTTCTCTGTGGAGTATTCCTTTAAGTGCAGGTCATAAATTAGGAACTAATTGAGTGAAAACACACCCACAAAGAGGGATATATACCATGCTTTTCTCTTCAGATATTGAGTCTTCACTTTGTAACAGACCTGCGTGTTGCTCTGTGAATGCTCCTCTTGTACAAGATTAAAACTTTGTTTGAATCTTGAGCTGACTCCGATCTCCTTCCTCCAGTTCTAAATTAACGCAGAATTATTTTAACAAAACATTTGGCGCCCGAACAGGGACCCCAATATCTGTCGCTCTCTCCACATCAGCGGACCTGAAGACCTTGCAAGGCGGAGGTAAAAACTCCTGAAAAGTCCTCCACCGCGGGGCTCTTAAAGCTTCGTTTGGCCAGGGAGGCCAGGTCGCCTGGAGAGAGGGACAGTGACGGGTCTAACCAAAGAGGGGAGACGGACCAGCCAGGCAAACATTGAGTGAGGGACTCAAATCATCAAAAGGGTAAGAAATAACCATTACTAATAAGTAAAGCAAGTCAGGGACTTGGGAGATCAGGGATCTCTTAGAATAGGTCAGGGACCTAAAGGAAATAAAGAAAAAAGCAAGTCAGGGACTTGGGGGAGCAGGTCTCTCTTAGATTTAGGGTAGGAACCCTAAAATATCTGTCTTTGGAAGGACAAGGCTTAAACTAATCCCTCAGGGCTGAGAAACCAAAAGGACGTCGGGTCAGGGACCCATAGGAAAGAGTCAGGGACTCATAAGGAAAAGAAATGGAAAAACCGGTAAAATAAAATAAAATGTAAAAAAAAAAAGAAAAAGAAGAGTGCTCAAATAGAAATACGAATAAAATTGAGATAAATAAAAAGAAAGGATCAAAATGGGAAATTGTAGTAGTTGTTATAAATGTTGTTGTGAACCTGACGAGGTTCAATATAAAGGAGATGTAAAATAGATCGATCGATAGATAGATAGATAGACAGATTGTTAGACCGATTGATAGATAACTGTATAGATCCCGAGGGGAAATTAGGTAATCGTAGCAGCGGTACAGTATAATAAGAATATAAAAATAAAAAACAAGAGTTAAGGGCAAATATTGATATAAAAAAAACAGTACAATACACATTTGAAAATATTATACATTAAGCTGCTCTTAAACGTGTCCAGAGTTTTGTGGAGGCACAGGATTATGTAAAAAAGAAGTAGGGGTTTGGAGGAAAGTTGCAGGCAGAAGAATGCAAAGAATTGGTAGAAAAGAGAGAGGCAAAGTCAAAGGGAAGTAAGATGAGAAAGAAGAGAGAAGGTTATATACAGGCAAAGGCATGGTTGGATGAGGCAGAAGC
Organism: Sparus aurata; assembly: GCF_900880675.1. Classification (NCBI taxonomy): domain Eukaryota; kingdom Metazoa; phylum Chordata; class Actinopteri; order Spariformes; family Sparidae; genus Sparus; species Sparus aurata. The sequence continues at coordinate 21,639,225 of NC_044187.1, read as the reverse complement.
AAGAAAGAGAGGAATGCAGAAGCAGAAAGAAAAGGAAGTGAGACAACGTAAAGTAGAAATTGAGAAGAGAGGTTGAAGAAAGGAAAAGACAGGAAGAAAAAGGAAAAGGAAAAAGATCCAGGAAGTAATAAACTTTATCCTGTTTTGTACTCCAACCGAGATAACAGGAGAATGATGATTATGTGCCTCTGGGTCCCCATCCTGATCCTCCACGTACGTCGACCCTCAACTACTGCAGCCTCCTGAACAGGCCTCTGCTCCGCTCCACACCCTCACCCTCCTTCTCTCTCTGCACCTACTCTCTCCGCTCCTGTACCGACAGAAAGAGCCATAGGAAGTCCAAAAAAAAACAAGGACTGGTAAGTGGTATGAATTTTTTTAAACCTTCTGTCATGCCTATAATCTCTCTGCCAAAGAAGTCAGTGAATTTTAATATAGAAGAAGAAGAAATGTATCCGCTGATAGAAATGCTGGAGGTAGAAAGTATATTAGGGTGCATTGTAAAGCAAAATTGATGTTTGATTAAGGTAACATGGGACCCATTCCACAACCATGTCACCATACTACATGGGGACGCTCAATGGACTGTCCAAGTTGATGTTTTGATTCAAAGAATAATAATTCATTTTCAGGGAAGAGCAGATTATTGCAAAATAGCACAGTGTGTAAAGAATGCAGATGAAGGTGTATTGATTTACCTAGAGAGACTGATGAAAGTGTAGCAAACAGCGGTATGCAACAGGATAATGCTGACAATGGTCAGTTCAATATGCAGCTAAAAAAAAATGCATTCCTGAATGGATTGAAGCCAGAGATCTCACAGTTTGTAAGGAAGCACCCGGTTGGTGTTGGAACAGCTGGTATACAAGCTACGACCGACCATGCAGTACATGCAGAGAATGTACTGAAAGAAAAGAAGGCCAAGAAAGGTGGAACAAAAAGGCAAGTGAAGTATTTGTCATGGATGATGATGATGATGATGAAAATTATGCTAATGCATTTACTGATGTGTATTTCCGAGGCAATGTCAACTGTGGAGGCTGGAGAGGGAGAAGCAGAGGAGGAGGATGGGGAGAGTTGGAGAAGATGAGAGCTGCTACAATTGTGGCAAATTTGGACATTGGGCTTGAGAATGTAGAGCTCCAAAGGGCAGAGGTCAAGGAGGCTGGCAGGAAAGAGGAGGAGGAGGGAGACCCAGACGAGTTGATGATTCATCGGCATGACTATCCAATAAATCAGGTCATGCACTGACACACACAGACACACACCAAGACACAGAAGATGAGGAAGAAGAAGTATGTTTGCTAGATAGCGCTCAAGTATTATTAAGTAAGCACCAAAACCTACTACCAAAAGATAAATGATGTCTTTCTTTGGCATAACTAATTTTTGCAGAGAGTGGATTGCTAAATATGCTGAAAAAAGCACAACTGCTCCAAACTGCTATATATGATCAACCTGTGGTGGCTCATGATAAAATAACATGGACTCAAGAAACAGATGATGCCTTTGTGACTTGACTCAAAATAGTTCTAGTGAGCTCTTCAGTATTAGCTTTCCCTGATTACACAAAGCCGTTTGTTCAGACATGCGATGCAAGAAATGGTTTTATGACTAGTGTTCTAACACAACCATTTGGTGGAAAACAGAGACCTATTGCATATTATTCATCTAAACTAGATAACATCACAAAAGCTATGCCACCTTGTTTGCAGGCAGTACAGGCAGCTGCACTCAGTGTGCAGAGTTCTGCTTCTATAGCGTTATTTCATCCATTGACACTTATGTTTTCACATGCTTGTTCTTCAAATGCAAAACAAGATAGTTTTTATTGTCACAGCCACATCTCACTATGGAGAGATGCACTACATTAAACCCATCAACTCTGTTGCCAAATGAAACAGATGGAATAGCACATGATTGTGTAGGAGACACTAGTGTTGAAGTACTACCAAGACCAGATCTCACCGATGTACCACTTAATACTGCTGATATTGTGATGTTTGTAGATGGCTCATGTAAGAAGAATCCGGATGGAACAAATGTCATTGGATATGTCGTAGTAACATCCAACAAAGTTTCCAAGTCAAGTTCCTTATCGTCACATTTCTCTGCATAAACAGCAGAACTTGTTGCACTTATGGAGGTGTGCAAAATAGGAAAGAATAAAGATCTCATTTTGCAGCTATTGGATGCCATTCAACTGCCGAGAAAAGTTGCAATATGCAAGTGTGCTGCACACACTTCAAGGAAAGATTTCTATTTCAATAGGGAATCAAAAAAGCAGACGGAGAAGCAAAACGAGCGGCTGATTCTTTGGAAAAAGTAGATGATATTTATACCACCGAGGTTATGCCTACACATATAGATCATGATATTTTAAGGGACATGCAAAATAGCTCACCTGAGACTGAGAAAAACATGTGGCGAACTAAAGGAGCCACAAAGACAGAAACAGGAATTTGGAAGAGCTTAGGCGATAAACCTATATTACCAAAGAGTTTATTTAGATTTGCTGCAGTATTGAGTCATGGGAATATCCATGTCTCAACAGGAGGGATGGTATCCACAATAAGAGAACATATTTACTACATATGGATTTCAAAACTACTAAAAAAAAATTTTTGTGCTTCATGATTGATATGTTCTACACATAATGCTCAAGGTAGACCATGTCCAAAACCAGGTAAATTCCAGGCTTACCCATTTGAAATATTATATGGAAGGCCATTCAGGGTACCACTAATAGATATGAAGGGAGATGATACTAGATTGACTGAAACAATTGTAAACTATAATGTCAAAAATGGTGAAGAACAAGAGTGCTATGTCTACAGTATCTCCTCATATAGGTGCAGCACCAACAGGAGGGCCAATAAACCCAGGAGATTTGATGTTCATCAAAGTTCTGAGACAAAAGAATTGGTCAGCCCCATGCTGGGAAGGGCCCTAGCAATTATTGCTGTCTACACCTACAGCAGTCTGCATAGCTGAAAGACAGACGTGGATCCATCTCACGCACTGCAAAATAGTACAAATACTACTGTCAGATAAGTAGAAGCATTCGCCATGCCGGAATTGAAAACTATGTGCAATAACTGTTTTATGTGTGACCACAATTGCATTCCTTATCTCACATTTAGAGACACAAGGCCAGGTACATGATAAAATGAGGGAAAGAGCTATAGGAATACAATCCAGATGGGACACTAGGAGAGGTGCAGTGATAATACAATGTACTGAAGGGATAAACTGCATTGCTCAGATTGATGCGTGTCAGATTTTCCCTTGCTCAGGACAACATTCTGACTGGCTGGGGTCAGAGAAATATATCTGTGTCACCACAGTTGCATGCACTGCGTATAGGAGTGTGTGGGGTAAAACTGTTAACAGGTATGGGTGTGGATGTGAGAAGTGGAATTGGGTAATTGCCAATACAGGAACACAGGATTGGGGATACAATCTGAGACGTGAATTAAAAAAACGATTGACAAGTATCAAGATGATGCCAGACACTTGGAAAATAAACCACTGCAATCCTGTAATAATAACACTCAAGACTCCCAAGCACACTGATAACAGAACATATGTGTTGGGAGCATGGGTAAGTGGAACAAACCCAGTTGGGATATTTCATATAAAATTGTCCCCAAACTTGAGTAATCAGACAACATCTGTAATGGCTACACCAACCACACATATTTTGATGAAAACTAATCCTGTAAAATACATAGATGTCAAAAATATAAAGGAAACGTATGCCCTAGAAATGGGATTCACAGATTCAAATGTATGGTTACAATGAATGTTTACACAGCCCGAAACAGCAAGTTTTCCCCCTCAAGCTGTCTAGCCTGTGCAGCCAGGTCGGGGTTAGGCACAGTGCCTTTTCCCCTTAATTCAGATAATGATCCGAAAGGTTTTCGTTGCATGCTAGATTTATACAACTCAGATAATGTTACAAACTGCACCACTTTGAACCTTTTGTTCCCACCAGTGTCACCACAGATTAAACCACCTTGGTTTACTCCATACACTGGAAATTAAAGGTACCGTGTCAGTAGGGGTGTTGATAATCTATAAAACCATCATTGATGTAAGTAAGGGCGAGAACAATGTCAGTGATGGTGTAGTGAATGATCAAATCATGGCTAGAGCTGATGTTTGGTGGTTCTGTGGAGGTAAGACACTCAGAGCAAAATTACCAATTGACTGGAAGGGAACTTGTGCCATGGTACAGTTACTAATGCAAACATATATTTTACCATATGACACGATGACAGATAACTCACGTATTACCAAGAGAAAAGCACCAAAGGGATCATTTGATAGTAAGGTTTATTTAGATGCAATTGGTGTTCCTCGAGGTGTACCAGACAAATTTAAAGCTAGAAATCATGTTGGTTCAGGGTTTGAATCATTCCTGGCTTGGTGGGTACTATTAATAAGGATGTGGATTGGATAAATTATGTGTATTATAATCAACAACAATTTTTTAATTACACTAAGGGAGCAATTGGGGGCATACATCAACAGTTAGATAAGACTAGTTTAATGGCATGGCAGAATAGGAATGGCGTTAGACATTTTGTTGGTTGAAAAAGGAGGAGTATGTAGAATGTTTGGACAGGTTCTATAAAAGCTATGATGTTATCTGTAGCTGTAATGATTGTCATTCTAACCATTTGTGGATGTTGTTTTATCCCCTGTTTGAGAGGACTGTTACGGAGACTCATTGACACTGCTGTGATCAAAACAGCGATGCTGTATGAAAGGGTCCCCACCACCGATGACTACCAGGAGGACTATGAGAATGCAGCACAAGAAAATGTTACATTGATATGGCAGATGATGATTTATATGGTAACCTGTTTGATAAAGATAAGGACATCACAGTTTAAGGGATGATTGTTGTTTATGTGTTTATCTACTGATTAAGATGATACTTCAGACAATCTAACTGAAGTTGTAGTTTTCTGAATTGGCAGACTAGAGCAACTTAGGAGAAAAATACTTACAGCCTTTGTACATATTGAAAGTGACCCCTTTTCATTTATTCTTTTTACGTGTAAGGGATAGTTTAGTTAGGTAGGGATAGGTCCGTAGCCAAGCCCGATGGGTTGACTAGCTTGGTGAGGACGTTTATGTTTTGTTTTGGGGTGACAATGTAATCAAAATGCTTTTGAACTTATGCTTATTTCTATATAACTTCTGTGCCTTATTAAATTGAGTACCTGCGTGTGGTTGCCGGGGCAGCGGGACCGTGAGAGAGTTTTCCTATCTAGAAAGATAATGGATAATTGGAATGTTTTGAACTGCCTGATAGGGTTTTCGCTCTCACACTCTACAAAATTTGTTATAATTATGCTTGAAATCAGCATAAACAGGAGGGATATGTGATAGAAATTTTGTACTTCAAAGAGAAATGTAAACTGAAGTCCTACATAAGAATGTTCAATGTAACTGTTCAACATGACCTGTAACCTGTGATCTTGTTTTAGGCCATTTTATTACCTATGTCTGGTATTGAGTGACCACTGAAGCTTAACTCTTCCTTATCACTTCCTTCTCTGTGGAGTATTCCTTTAAGTGCAGGTCATAAATTAGGAACTAATTGAGTGAAAACACACCCACAAAGAGGGATATATACCATGCTTTTCTCTTCAGATATTGAGTCTTCACTTTGTAACAGACCTGCGTGTTGCTCTGTGAATGCTCCTCTTGTACAAGATTAAAACTTTGTTTGAATCTTGAGCTGACTCCGATCTCCTTCCTCCAGTTCTAAATTAACGCAGAATTATTTTAACAGAGGGGACATTAATTTGTTTTATTTTTCAATTTAATTGATAAATCTGAACTGGGGGTGACACGTTTCTCCACATGGATAAGAGATTCAACCTTAAATGCAAGCCAGCAGGCCAACATCAGAGTCGGATTTGACAAAAAAAAAAGGGATTTATTTTCTTGGTCACATTTTTGTTACGCGCACCAAGTACAGCTCTGCAGATTCACAGATTTTCATGCATTCGTACAGTTCAAGGAGGTTTTCAGTGCTCATTTCAAGGTGGAAGCAGAGTGGGAATTTCAATCAAAACTTCATCAACCTCTAGAGTGCATGGAGGAAGGAAAAATGTCTAATTTCATGGTGTCCACCTGGAGCGGAGGAGGTCTGCCACCCAGATCCAGGTACATCCCGTCTCACAATCTGTTTAGCTTGAAGGAGTATTGTACCACGTCTGTAATGGAGCTATGCGCCATTTCAAAATGGACGTAAAAACAGATGAACTCCTACCGTCATATAGTTGTGTAGTAACATGTAATTCACTGGTCAGCATCATATTAAAACATAAAAGTCTGTGGTTCATTTAGTGGATCTCTGAACGAGAGTCATCATTCAACTGGAGGTCAGTCAGAGATCCACATGAGATTTACTCAGCATTTAATGATCCTTTGGTTGTCTCCAGTCTTATTCTGATCTTGTTAAATGCTGAATTAGTTGCTGTCTTCACTTATGGTTTGAGAAAGTAATCTGCAGAAGACAGCCTGGATCCTCTGTTTGTTTTTTTCTTTTTCTGAATAAATGGTTCAACATTTTGGGAAATTTTCTGGTTCTTTGTCTTGCCAAAACTTAGAGAAGAAGAGTAATATTTGCCTTTCTGTTTGTTAGATATGAAGCTGACATGGCATAAAGCTAACCTGCTGTCAATAAGTAACACAATTATCATTTCAGCACTTCCAAAGTTCCCTTAATTAACACGGTATGGCTTGTTTACTGACACCCAAAATGTGAAAATGACTTTTTCTTGGTCATGCAGTATTGTGCTGAGCAAGTCTAACAGTTTTCAGTTTTTGCAGTCTTTATGTTAAGCTAAGCTAACACTAGCTTCATATTTGGGCTTATAGCACAAATATGCGGGTGTAATTCCAAATATATCAACCTTCAAACTCAATGCCCTGACTTATTCAAAGCAGTTATCTGTAAATTCTGTTTTATATTTTGTAGCATTAAAGTTGCTCCAGGATCATATTAATCAAATTTTTTAAATGATGGGAATGACATGGAAATGGGAGAAGTTATCTTTTCTATCATGTGTTTAATCATTTTTCAAAGGGTCTATTACAACCAAAATAATATCACCTAAATCTACCTAAGTATTTCTTTTTTACCTAATTCTAACCAGACAGTGAGAGAATTAGAAAAGAAAGGAAATGGAAAATAATTAGTTAACAGATTAATTGTCAAAAGAGACATAAGTTCACAGTGTAGTAATATATTCCAGCCGGGACTCAGACCCCATAGGAATAGGATGGATGGACAGTGTTGAGTATGGTATCAATTTGGACAATATATATAGTTTGTAGTTATATGTTGTAGGGGGCAGTAAAGCAACACACAGGGACGCCAGCCACCATATAACTCCAAAGAAGAAGAAGAAGAAGAACGAGGCTGTGCTCTTAGGTTTCAAAGTTCAAAGGTTGTCTGCCTGTTTCCGTTGTTATACAGTGATATTTGGAAACAACTTTGTATTTTGCTTTTGCTGGTGAGACATCAACTGAAGATCATCAGGCACTACAATGTCCTCTACAGGTAGTATGTGAGCAGTAAACATCTGTCAGATCCTTGTTCCAGAGCTGCTCTCTGACATTGTGCTGGTCCATGTTGTGTGTCCAGTTTCAGAGATTTCTGTCCCGGTGCCCTGGGGACAGATCAGAGGTAAAGCCTGGGGTCCTGACCACGGTCGTCCTGTGCTGTGCCTGCACGGCTGGGCTGACAACTGTGGTACATTCAACACTCTCATTCCCCTTCTACCCAAAGGTACACTATTACAGAGGAGAAGAGTGTAATGAACAACATTTCAGTGTGCGTGCTATTTTGGATTGGTTATGTGTATATCATGTTCTTATCAAGTTTCATTTTTATTGTGGTTGTATTGCTGCTGCTTTGGCAACATATGTGATGTGAACAGATCTTAATCTCATTGGGACCTCCACGTAAAATCAAGGGGAAATAGAAATTGAAATGTGACTCGGAGATGAGACTGAAGCTGCCTCCCACATCCGCATTGCATACTGATTCTAAGCAGGGTTTTTTTACTGTAGAAGTACTACAGTACTCTAGAAGAGTGACAAAATATGGTTGAATTAAGGAAAATTATGTAGAAATCTGCATTTTGTGTGTTTGGCGCCCCCCACATGTTTTCGGAGTGCAACACCACTGTCGCAGATACAAATCCCGTGTCTGTAACGTGATGTAGGTGCTGACTACAAACAAAACTCATTCAGCATTCCACATTATGTCTTGAAAAGTTGTATGCTGAAGTTAACATGTATGTAACGCTGTGATCCGAACCCTCTCACTGAAGTTACAAAGTGCAGAAACAAGTGACAGCTGAGACAGAGACGCCGTTCACTTTATTCATCAACATGATTTGAAGTCACATAATGTTGCTTTAATGTCTGTACAAAGTTACAATCCATCCAGTATTTGTTAACACGTTTCAGTCTAGAACACAGCGGTAGGACCAGCCAACATTTCTGGGAGCATTACTAAAAAAGAAATGATGACAGGGGGTGAGACTCGAGACTGAACCCTGCTGAGGTTCGCTGCACTGTGGAATATTTAATCTCTTTTTCTGCTTCCTCTCAGACTGCAGGTACGTGGCGGTGGACATGCCAGGTCACGGTCTGTCCTCCCATCGTCCTCCTGGAGTTTTCTACTCTTTTCCCGCGTACGTGGCGGATGTTCGCAGAATTGTTGACGGTGCGTGAGTTCAAGAGGATGCAGGACCTTTTCAGCGAAATGTGGAAGTGGGAGTTAAATCAGATTGGTTATAAAGTACAGCAGGGAGTGAAACTAGATTTAATCAGATGTTTTCTGTGAAAACTCCCACAGGTCTCCAGTGGATGAGATTCTCCATCATAGGCCACAGTATGGGTGAGTCCCACATGATGCTGACTGAGCTAAACATGAATGAATACACATAATTCACTGTTCTTTTTCAGATAATTTACCATAGAGTCAGAAACAATGTTGGAAATTGAATGGTATAGAGAAAATGAATTCCCACCATTTTGGTAACTGATTAAGCATCTGAATCACTTCATTACAACTTCTCAAATGTGAAGATCTGTTGCTTTTTTTTTTTTGCATTTTATCATGGAAATCTTTGAGTAATGGACGGCTGACTATCAAGACAAAAAATAAGAAATAAGAATCTTACCTTGGACATTTTTCACTTTTGCTCTAGACATCAGATGCGACACCAGAAACTTTTCTTGACTAGTTGATCTATCAAAAAATATTAACTGATTAATGGATAATGGAAATGTAATTATAGTTACAGCCCAGAATCTATTTGAAATAGGTCAGTAACTATAAAGATTTAATTGATTTTTTGCTACCTGACAGGTGGGAATATCGCTGCATTGGTCAGTAACATTCATCTCACGCAACTTTTACTCAATATACAGAGAATATGTCGCTGTGTTTTAGTGCATGGTGTCTTATTTTGTCCATCTTGTGTTTTTCACAGTTCAGCGCACTCTATCCTGAGATGGTGGATGCTGTCGTACTGCTGGACGCTTTGGGATTTATTCCTACAGATCTGGTACTTTCACAGTTTTTATTATCACAATACTGAGTATGACAAGCCTTTAAAGAAAAGATGGTCTAATAGTGACAGTATCCATAAAGATATGAATTAATTATTCCACAGTTATGCTCAGCCTCCACTGCTGTCAGTTTGAGTTGACTTTCTCACCTCATTGTTTCTTTCTATTTTCCTCCTGCAGACAGAAATACCTAAAGTGATGAGACAGGGGATGGACGAGATGCTACAGTACGAAAAAAAGACAGAAGAGAAGAAAAGAGTTTACACTTATGAGAAGGCAGCGGAGAGGTATTATAATGCTCCAGCTCGTGACCAATTCCAGTTAGATAAGCCGTCATTTTTGTTTTCAATTTTGAGATTTTGCACTGCCATGCACCTGTCTTCTCTCAGACTAGTCGGGGAAAAGGTCCAAAAGACACATGTAGGTGTTTTGGTTTTTTTGTTTAGATTACTGTCCAGTTTGGAACAGTTAAGTTGCCTCATTCGTGCATTTAAACATAAACTATCAGAAAACTTGTTAAACTTTAAAAACGTATTGTCTCTATGTTGGTTATCAATCTAGTAGTTTGATTTGACCCTTGTGACTACATCTTCCACAACTTGATACATTCATACTCGACTCATTGCTGAGGCAACGCTGGTTGGAGCTGAAGAATACAAGTTTGCAAGTTTTTTTTTGCTGTCCATCATTAGCCTAGCATGCTGAGTGCTGTGAGTGAAGTCCTGAATCAGTGGATACTCTTTAAAGGGGAACTATGTAGTTTTGGAGAAGAAATTTAAACTCAGATTTATTATATTTGCAATATCAATGAGGTAATAATACAGATTCAGAAATATCAATCTTTTCCATAACTGAGTAAACAAGCTGCTCTCAGGGGAAAATAAGGTCCCCAGAAGACTGTTTGAAGCTAGAAAGGTGGCAGGGTCTGCCGCATATAAAGGAAGTAACACATTGTGAAAGTTTGTTGTCCTTTATGATCAGTTTGTTTATTAAGTTTGTTCAAGAAATCAGTCCATGAAGATCTTTCTCTTCTAAATATGATTTCTTCCCCAAAACTACATAGTGCTCCTTTAAACATGAGACATTAAACCACAACTGTTGTATTTCTTTCAGGCTGTCGGCTGCAAACCCGACTCTGTCTGAACAGTCTGTGAACATCCTTTTAGAGCGAGGTCTAGTTCAACTTGAAGGAGGTGCGTCTCTATCTCTTCTCCTCCTGTCAGAGAGAAGTAATCTCTCTTTGCTTTCTCACATCTGCTGCCAGCTCAAAGTGTTTCTCTTTTGCAGGATTTGCGTTCTCCAGAGACCTGCGAGTTAATTTTGTAAGTCTTTTTTAACCTTCCAATCCTTCCACCACCTCCTCTTTGTAACAGATATATTTTTCTACCAGAGGATCGTACAGCACACATGTGTTTTATCCTCGGTTTTTCAGAAAAACATAGTGCGCATGAGTTTCGAGCAGAGTCTGGAGATGCAGGCGAGGATTCAAGCCCCTCTGCTAGCTGTTCTGTAAGATGTTGATCAACACAATGAAATAATGAACACGTCTAAATCAATTTGATGTGGCTTATTGAAATCACCAAAGTACGTCATACTAAACCTCTTTTTCCTCAAACTTTGCTTTTAATCAGGGCGGACAAAGGTTTTTGTGTGACATTTCCGGACTCAGACCAACAGAAGGTTGCTTCGAGACTCCTCCAGGGCTATCATGACCGAAATGTGAGTTTGAATCTTGCATATGAAAATCTTGATAGTTGCTAAAATAGTTTGTTCTGATGATTTTACCATTGTAGAATACCAGAGGGGTGAGGGTTCAGCATTAACAGACATTAACAATGTACTTTATCCATGAGAAGTAAATCACTAATTTGACTCTGCACCGATATATAAAACGTACAGCCAGCCTTGTTAGTGTTTCAGACAATGTTCGGCCAGGTGTATGTGTGTGATGATTTTATTAAACTAATAGCAGCTGCACAGATCTAAAAGAAGCAGCAGAGGACAAGTTCATTGTCTCAGGTTGTCTCAAAAATCTGTATTTGAACTGTGACCTCTGTTACTACATTACATTTTTTTTGGGGGGGGGAGATATCACTTAAGTTTATTGTGTTGCTCGTTAGGTAGTTGTGTAGTTGACAAGATGTGGAAGGAGTGTGTAGTGATTAGCATTAGCTCTGCCATAAATGATGTTCTATGTCATGTTATTCAAATGTGACAAGGACAAAAAAAAAAGAAAACAAAGAGCTATGTTTGAACTGTTGTAATCAAACTTCACATGGCACACAAGCACATTTTCCAGAAACTAAAAGATTTTACCTTTCAGATGAAGCCACATACATGCAATTAGGCTCCTCTGTCCTTATGTTATGATATTTTTCCACGTTGGTATGCAAAATAAGTGAAAATGTTTAGAAATAGGTGAGTCTGAAGGGGTTTTTAAGCCAAAATGTATACTTTGGTAAAGCATATTTCAGTAGGAATGATTGTTTTATTATCATATATAGCACTTCAACTATTATTTAATCTGTACATTTACATGTGGAACAATTAAGTGCACCTCATGTTACCTTGCCTAAGACTTAATATTGGTTCCTGCCTGCTCTTGTTTCAGAAGGGACAGGTATGACAACAAGAAGTAGTGTTGTGAACCCCAACAGAGATTGGAGAACGTTACCAAGAAACAGGGTCACAGGAGAGTTCAAACACACAACCAGATTGTTCCTTTTCTTTGAAAAAAAGAAATCAATATCAACATTTTGTACAGGGGAAAATACACAGATGTTTTGTCCAGTACACAAAAGACCTTTTTCACAGCAGACATTTTAGCTTTTCAAAGCAGTAAAAGCACAGATGTCCTGGTTTCAGGCTCCTATTTTTCTCCATGCTTTCTCAGTGTCATGACTCACTCGGTGGAACTGAGCCTTTGTTAACATTGAATTTGTTACACCTTTGCTTTTCCTGCTGTGACAAGTCACAAAAAGGACTGTGGTTCTTCAGTATAATGTTGGGCAGATGCACCAAATGGCTCCTCCGACCTGAAAACCTCACAGGGAACCTTAAACATTCTTTCACAAAGCAGTATACAGATTCTACAAGCAAACGTGTGTATTAAAGTGGGTCACACGGTACGGGCAAATGTAAAACGACAACAACAAAACAACTATACGATGAACAAGAGCAGTGTCCCTGTGGTACACCACAATGAAAACAGAAACAGAGATATTGCTTTTTTATTCCACACATTCTTCTTCCTTTACAAAACCTGTGGCCTACATTACCCACAGGGCATGTGAGCGGAGTGGGGCGGGGAGCGAGCGGGGAGCGGAGCGTGCAAAATATAGTCGGAGCGCAGAGCGGGTTTTAATCCAAAGGCCAGAGCGATGGTTCCATTTCGCTCCAGTTCCGTTCCGATACCGCTCTCCACGAGTCTAGGGCATGCACAAGTCCACACAGTCTCACGTGTGCCTTCAAGGGTTAGCCTACATCAGAGGTCATTCGTTAAGAGATGGAGTTTGTAAAATATTTCAAAAAGCAAGCAGACAGGTCATATAGGTGCAACGTCAGGAATTGCTCCCTTTTTTAAATTTGAGCGAGCGTGGAGCGATTTCACCGGAGCTGAATGAAATTTTAGGTGAGCGGAGAGCGGTCTTTGTCTGTTATAACTTTGAGCAATGGAGCAATGGAGCGATGGAGCGATGGAGCGATGGAGCGATGGAGCGATGGAGCGATGGAGCGAAGGAGCGAACACCCACGTAAGCAGGAGCGGAAATTCGGGAGCGGAAATTCTCGCTCCGCTCACATGCTCTGATTACCCACAATGCAATGGAGAAACTGAGTGACGTCAGTTAAGACAAGTTGATGGATTACATTTCCTCTGGAGCCACACAAGGTTTTACACTACCTTTTCATATAGCCACACTTTATTGTATAAAATTGGTGGAGTTACCCTTTAATTCAATCAAGCATCATTCAGTATGAAACAAAAGAAACAAAAATTCTGGGTCGAGACAAATCCTCCATCCAAGTTTTGTGGAAATCCTGTTAGAATTTTTTGTGTAATCCTGCTGACAAACCAACATGCTGTCATATGAGAAAACACGGGCTTCTTGGTGGAGGTTTTTCATGAGGAAATGAAAGAAGAAATTAACCCACAGAGAAATGAAGACTCGACATTAGAGAAAAGATCTTTCTTTTGAAAAAGTACTGATTGGCAGAGCTACACAAAGTAATGTAAAATAAGAAAATCAAATGTTCACCATCACTTCTCTCTCTGCCTCAGCACACAGTGGTGAGTGTACCGGGCGATCATCACGTCCATCTGAACAATCCTGAAGTCGTCGCTCCTCTTGTTTCTGAATTCCTGCAGACCAAAGTGATCGCACAGCAGCTGCCAGCATAGTGGACACAAACACGCACACACACACACACACACATGCACACGCACACACACACACACACATACACAAACACACTTTAAGTGCACTGTTCTCAAAAAATACTTAACTTTACTGTTGATAATGTTTTTTCAATCCTCATGTGTCACGATTTGAACAAAACTGTGAGGTTTCTTCGGTGACTCGTCACCTATAATCATATCGAAACATGTAAATGTTCTTTGTGCTTTGTTCAGTTTTATTTTCGTCACTTCACAATATTGATTTCAGGCGTTTATCATGCAGCAATTTCTATCTGGTCTACTTCCCAATGCTGTTTCTCGCTAAATGCAGACTACGCGGTGGCATAGGGACCCCATGAAGAAAGAAAAGTGTGGTGTGAATGGACTGCAGAACTGACCTGACTCCTTAGTGTGCTGGCTCAGCACTTGGGTGACCAGACAGAAACATTTGGGACAATCATCAATCATGAATTATGAGCAGTCATCCCAAATCCTGAATCCTGTCCTGCTTGTCCAGAAGATTAGTAATAATAGAGAATAAAAAACATTTAAACACCAAAATTAACTTTTTAAACACAGATACTAAACCCGCTAATAATCAGCGATGATCTCTTTTTATGTTGCCAGTGGACAAGTTTGCCTTTCGTTTTTCCCCCTTGTGTCTTCCATTCCTCATCCTGGAAATACAGGGAATCATACAGCTCATTAGACTACATCCAGAAGACTTTAAAATTGTTATACAAAGTCTCAATCAATAATATTCATAATAAGACACATAGTTTTTTTTCAGTAGCTGGTAACAGAATGGTTACTCTTTTAAAAACTTCAGTCTCTCTTTCGAAATCAGCGCTGACTGAACGATGTTCGAGCGCTGCTTGACAGAAACAGATAGAAATATATTAACAAGCCAACAGCCTAAACTTCAACACACGTCATAGCATCGCACCTTAAAAAGGAGAGTAAGTAAGCATGTTCAGCCGGGTGTGACGTTCACATTACAGCTGAGCCGAACCAGAGGCGATAAATACCTGTGACTACTGCCGGGTTCATTGACGGCGGAGTTAATCCTTATAATATACATTTACATTGTACACAGAAGGGTTTCCTGGCCAGCGTGAAAGGTGTATAAGTAGAAAGATAAACAGACCACAAAATATGGTCCACTATCGCATAGGGCCCTCAAAAAGCTATAAATGGCCCTGCTACTTCTTCAAAAATCTCATTTGTTCATGTAATGCATTTTTTTTTCTAGTTTTAGTTCCTATTTTCCAATTTTTCTGAAGTCATAGAGTACCTGTCTCCATCTTGATGAAGATTGGTGGACTGTGAAAACACCAGAGGCAACAACGGAAATGACTGTTATTATTAAAGGAGCTCTGTGGAACTTCTGTGTTGTGCTGGAAGCCGGTCATTAGTTTATGTTAGCAGACTCAATTTCTGTACTAACGTTAGCTACTGTTGCTCTCTGTTAGTGGAGGCACTCGGGAAGCATCCATAAAGTCACATCCTTTGGACTGCTGCGAAAAAATCTGACCTGAGTCCTTCACAAAGAAAAACACAGTCCAGCAGCATTAAACAACTGAAACAAACCATCCACAGGCTTCTGCAGGCAACAGAGAGAGACGGGGAAGGTCTCATATCTCACATCACATTATAATCTGCTCACATGTTGCCAATAAAAAGGTAATTAATACATGTACATAACTACACATTAATTAAATTGCCCTTTAATCTTTCTAAAACCCAAGTTACAGACTGCTTCAGGTAAGACAGCAAAATGAAATGAACTATCGTATAAAGTAAAATATAATCAAATAAATGTGATTCTTTGACAAATTAAATAAAACTAATTCCAGTGATGTCAGATAAAAGAAATAAAAGACATGATTTCATAGTTCTAACCTGGTCAAACTGTGACAACAGAAAAAGAAAGTAAAGTGAATTCTTCAGGGTTGAAAAAAAACCAACTCAATTTCTTTCTATAACTCATCGAGCCAGGATGTCACATGTCATCAATTCTGTTTGAAGTTGATCTGTTTAACTCGGCTGCTTTTCATGGATCTCACGCTTGGGCAGAATGTGCTAAAAATGGCAGTCATTAAAAGGGATGACATCCTCAGACAACTTTTCATTATGTAGGCCATCCTCTCTGTATTCAGCTTTTGTCTCGGAAACCATCAAGACAAAAAGCCCCCCCACCAAAAAAAAAAAAAAAGAAAATATATTTTTTCCGCCCTTTTACTCAGGGGAGTGACTCCATAAAACACTGCAGCTGCCGTCACTCAGGGCAGATATGAGAGGTGGTGCTCACGCAAAAAAAAAAAATGGCCCCCTCTCTCCCTCTCTCAATGTCACATAAACTGTGTGATGGCCTTGGTGTTAAATGGAGTGGAATTGATTTTACGCAGCAAGCAGCAAGCCGGCGAGCATCCAGAGACATCTGAAGGGCTTGCCCCCACCACTCACTCCCCCCCTCCCAAAAAAAAAAAAGATTATAGTTATATAAGTTTCCCTCCCACTCCCTCCATCCCCTCAGCCACCAGCAGGGGGGTTGTCATAGCAACCCCCACCCCTCCTTTCCAACGTCAGCGCCAGGAGCCGGAGGATGAAGCCGCATGCAGCTTCTGTCTCTTGTGCCTCTCAGAGAGCACCTGTGATTCTGTCCGCCTCACATGCAACAGTCAGAGCTGCGGCGCCGGAGATCATCTCATGGTCGGTTTGACTCTTTGACATCGAACGCCATCAAACCCACGAAGAGCGACTGATTCAGCAGCGCCTGCAGGTAAGACATGACGCCGTTATTTACTACCACAGCACTATTTTTGTGGAGTGCAACACCTGTGTGTGTGTGTGTGTGTGTGTTTGGGGATTGAAAGGACTGGGTATCTGAGTCCTGTGGAGGCAGGCAGCGTACTGGAAGCTGGTTGTGTAATGTCTCCACTCCTTGATTCCAGTGAGAATAATGGGACACTGGAGATGCTGCAGTTTGTCATGATGTCCGTGAGTGTTTGCAGGGATCTAAATAACAGCGCAACTCTGCTCATCCACCCTTCCCTCCCTTTCCTCCGTCATGTCTCCTCATCCATTTTCCACCCTCTCCTCCTCCTCCTCCTCCTCCTCCTGCTCCTCCAACCTCTACCCTTCCCTCTCACAGCAGTGATGTCGTGGCTGTTCTTGGACTGGTTCGTCCCCCTCTACCTGCTGGTGTCGGTTCTGGTTCTGGCAGGCTTCGGAGCATGCCTGTACTTCCTCGAGCCCGGGCTGCAGGATGCCCACAAGTGGAGCAACAAAACAGTCCGGCATCACCCACTGGTGGCCAGCGTGAACTGCAGAGATGACGATAGCAATGCCCTGATATGATCAAGAGGACGAGGGGGAGCAGGGCGGGGAGGCAGGCCATCTGGACAGGGGTGCTGCCAGGACAGAGGTGGGATGGGAGCCAACACCTTTAAGATGGAGAAGAGGAAAAGAAAGATGGAGGAGCTATCATTCCAACTATTCCCTGTTTCTCTAACGCACTTCAAGCTTTTTTCCTGTTAGAGATCAGGGAAAAGTTCAGCAGAGTTAAAAAAAAATAAAATAAAATGAAGCCAAATGCACAAAAAGGAGAAGAAGTGGATTGGAGGACATGTTGCCCTTTAGAAATGATGTAAATTTCACGCCATCTTATACTTGTGCCAACTTTTACTTGTGCCAACTTTTACATACGTTTTGTAACCCGACAATCACTTTACATATCTCATGAAGTTTACTTATATTGTGCATTTGATTAAGGGTGAGGGGAATGACATAAGTGCAATGAATTTGTCGCCAGCAGGGAGGGTTTTTTTTTTTTGGATCCTCTCTCTGGTGATGTCGGCATGGCAGCTGCTGAGAAGCATGAGGATTGTTAGTGCCGCTGTGCCAAAATGGTGTAATACTGACATTGTTAGAATACTATGTGCTGAATAAACGCAACCAGTTTGTTAGCGGTGCCAAAATTCCCCTGGACGGACCAAGATTGTAGAAAAATAGTATTTGGTAATGCTCAAAGTGTTTTTGTTTTCATTGTTTTTACCTGACAGCATGGTGGGGAAACAGAGTGCGTATCGGCCCTCTTTTGATGATCATATGCTTCCTTTTGTTCATACAAAATAAAACTGTTAATCCTCTTTTCTCTGAGTGTCTTATTATGATAAGTTTTTCCATTCTATGTCACTCTGTACTTCCACTCCAGAGGGAAACGTACTTCTTTTTACTTCGCCACATCTTTGCTACAGCTGTAGGGACTTTTCAGATGAAAAAGGATACATTTATAAAATACAGGACCAAATTCTTTACAATAAACTGCCATCTTTCAGACATCTATGAGTTGTTAGCAGCTCCACTGAAAGACAATTAAATGTTTTAATGATTTAAATATCGTCCGAGGCTAAAAGGTTTTATAGTATCCAACATTTCCCCCCCCAAAAAACAATGATAGAAAAAGCTTAAAGTAAACAAATACATTAAAACTCATCAGATTTACTTTGAGACCTCTTGGAGTATTTCAGCAGATCACTGTTATTACATTTATTGAGTTATTCATCTAAAAGGATTCCCGTTAGCTGAATGTCCTTGGTACCAGCTCGTCTTCCCGGGGTCCAACATCCAGTGCATCATATTTACAATTATAAACATTACATTATGTTTAATTGAGTTCATCACACGTGCACCTCAAGAAATGATCATCAAATCTTTTCTTTAAACATTTATTCAAATGTAAATACAGCTAAATTCAAAACCAGTAATCTAAAATGCAGTGACAGAATATATCTCAGTACATGTACTGTTCTTAAGTACAACTCTGAGGTACTTTACTTGAGTATTTCTGTTTCTGCCATTTTATACTTCCACTCCTCTACACTTTGATGGCAATATTGTACTTTTTACTCCATTACATTCATTTGATAACTTCAGTTACTAGTTACTTTACAGATTACATGCTGCATCAGAGCAAGAGTAGCACATTTTTAAATTAGTTTATTTTCAACAGCAATCAAATAAAAAAAAAAAAAAAACACTGATGAAGAGAATTATCAGAAGTATCTGGAACATCGAGTGATATGTTAAACGATCCACATTTATGTAAAATGTACTCTTACTTTTGATACTTAAGTGCATTTATTGCTTATAAAGTGACTCTCATACTTATGAACATTTGAAATTTGACACTTTTACTCAAAAACTATTTGCATGGGATACTTTCACTTTTGCCAAAGTCATATTTAATACAATATCTTACCTTTCACTCAGGTATGACTTTGGGTACTTTTTAAAAATAAACATGTTTCGCCACTGAATAACTTATTGAAAAATGCTGTGTAATTAAATTTAAACTATAATTACGTTGCAGCTGTTGTTAAACAACCTTTGATATTGTTTGATAAACTGTTTATAAAGCATTTGATTGTTTACTAACTGTAAACTAAATTTTAATCAACTTTGAATAACCATTAACAATTGATACTTATTATAAAATATAACAGAAATATCTTTAGTTCTACTATTAATCAGTTCAGTCAAATTTATTAACACATCAAGCATGAGGAGGTTCTGTGATTATGTGTTAGACACTGTGAGTCCACAAAGTGATCATTAAAAAAATAATGAAAACTGAAGTAAAACAAACAAGCTGTCTTTGTAAAAGAGCTGAAATGAAAACAAAACACAAAATAAGAAATAACAAGTGATGAAAAATACACTAAGGGTGAATCAGACAGACTACTAAGAGCACCTTTAGACTTCACAGACGGAGTCCCATGAACCGAGCTAGATGAGAGGCCGCAGTGGGAGTGAAACAGAGCAGCTATAGTGCCGAAGGAATGGAGAGAATGGCACTTCTGTGCCCACCACTTCCTACTGCTGTGTTCCCCGTCTCGCACTCTTTCACTTATTTACTCTCTCAGAGTGTCAACAACAGAGGCAGAGCTTCACACAGCAGGTCAGTGTCTGTTTCCCTCTATTGTGAACTAAAATATATGAATTGTTCTGTTATGTGGTGGACTTTATAGTGTTCACACAGAGCAGCCATGTGGTTTCAGACTACAGTGTTTTGAAGTTCTGTACTTAAGGACTCATTTTGAGGTAGTTATTGTTACAATGTTTTAATTTACGATAATTTCAACACATCAGAGGGACATTTTATCCTTTTATGCCTTCAATGGTTGCTTGTTACTTTACAGATTTTAAAAGTAGATTGTTTAACTCAAGTAGGATTTTAATGTAACTCTTACTTGGAATTGAGTACTTTATCACTGTGATATTGTCACTTATTTCTAAAATAAATGATGATTTTCCTGCATTTCTTCACTGGCGTCAGTTGAATCTATCTTCCCCTCTCCTCTCACACGATTCTGTCCAACAGAATGAGTGTTTTTCACCGTCTGGCACCTCTGATCCCTCAAGTGTCTGCAACCTCCAGACAAACAAAAGAACAACCGTCAGTCTGTTTGTCACCTCCTCTCGCCCTCTCCTCTCCTGTCATCAAAAAGAAACCCATTCAGATCCCGTCATTTGATGAGAAGGGACTCATCTATGAAAAAGGCAATCGAAAACACATCGACGCTGACAGGTAAATGAAGCTGGAGCTTGAAGCCTTGCTCAGTTCTAATTCATTTCTCCATTTACATTTTTTCCCTCTCTCTTGGCTTCAGATCTTTTGTTCCAATTTGTTCCTCCAAGACATCCAGTCGGCCCTCTTGGAGTAAATTATGTCAGCATTCGCACGGAGAAAGAGCTTCAACCCTCCCAAGAACCAAGCCCAAAACACACAACCCTCCAACTCTCCCTGCGAAGCCCAGAATCTCCATTTCTCCTGCTCCGAAGCCAAATTCCTCTCCCACTCTGAAACAAAAGCCAAGTGATTCTCTTCATCTCCCCGCCTCGCATCTGTGTTATCCTTCTCCATTACTGCAGCAGCCTCCGCCGAAGCCAAGTGTTTCTCCAACTCTAACTGTCCCGACACCCAGACTGAATCCATCTCCAACTTCGGGAAACAGTCAGGAAGCCAAGCAGCCGTCTCCTGTTGCAAAGGAAAGACGTGCTAGATCGATTACCATTTCAAACACTAAAGCTGACCCTGAGTGCAGCAAAGCGGCAAAGCATGACATCCTTAACCAAGAAGCTTTACTGGACTTCACTAATCCCACGTTGAGAAGACTTTGTCCACATGAGTCTCAGAGACAAGCAGCCACGTCTCAAAACTCCTCCTATATATTGCAAGAAAAAGTTGGTTTTAGTAGAAGAGAGAAACCACAGCCTCCACCAAGGAATATAGACGTCAGTGCAATTGTTAAACCAAAGTCAGACATCACAAAACAACAGGAATTTCTGCCAACTGGAGCGGCAGATGCACAAGCATCTCCCTCTGAGTCTGGAGGGATTAAGTTCACTAACGTTCAGAGAGAGTCTCTGTCTGTGTTGGATGGACTGGCTGCTCAGGTGAGGCTTCACAGAAACCCTCAGAGCAGACTTGCAGGATTTGCTTTCAATGACCAATCATATGAGCGAATGTGTTCTGAGAGAAGTGCAGCTTTATCAATGACTCCCAGAGTATCGATCGTCTCTCCAAATATTGAGACAAGACGAAGACGATTTGGCTTCAACAGCGAAACGAGAACTCAGGAAGAGAGCAGTACATGGACAAGTACAGGAAGTTCGTCGAAACTCTTTGAGCACGAGTCACCTCAGAAACACAGACTCTGGTCGAAGGCTCGGAGTCAAGCCGCTCAGATGGATTTGAAGAGTGCAGTAAGCCAGTCGGACTGTGCTTCAAAGGATTACAGCTGCCAGTCAGAAGGCATCGATCAGAAACCGGAGGATCCTCCTCAGTGTGCGCACAGATTAATACGACTTAAGACCTGTCTGGTGGCACCTCACACACAGGAGGCCACGTCAAAAACTACCTTTTCCACACCTGATATTTTATCACACAAACACCAGCATCAGAGTAAAAGCCAAAGAGGGGAGAACTGCAGTGACACAGGACCCAATCAAACAGGTATTTTTGCACCATCTGGCCATCATGAGGTGCCCACAAAGCTACCAGAACATGGCTCAGAGAAGTGCGTTGTAAGCTGGTCACGGCCTGTGGCACACCGCCCGTTCAACACAAACAGCGTTGGCATCAGTTCAAAGGGGGTCTTTGACCTGCTGTCCCAGCCGCAGCACAGAGAGTACCAGAGACCAGATGGGACAACAACAGCTCCCCTTCCACTACACCAACCGAATTACTCACCAGCAGACAGAGCGTTTGTCATGGAGGAAGCAGAGGACCCCTATTATGTCACCATGTACTACCCAGGTTCAGTGTATGTGGGTGAGTACAGAGAAACCACTTGGAAGGCAAATTCCTCAAAGCACATCAGGGACTCTTTCATCTCCTCTGTTTAAATCTATTTGGCGTGAGAAATTAAATAATTTTCTTGCTATCTAAGGGGGCGGGAACTCTGCTGAGTGGGCGGTCAAAGAGGGATTTAAGACGTTGCTCCTTATCAGTAGAGTAACAGACATGCAGAGCAGAGACGTGACAGCGCTGGTTAGCAGACTTCTATCAAAGTGAGTCCAGGGGGACATGCCAGTGCAGCACTCAGCCGAGACAAACAAACACAAGGAAAACATGCAGAAAGGAAAGCAAAAGCAGGACGAAAGCAGAGCAACTCGGAGATAAAGTGTGAGTACAGTGACACCGCCGAGGTTCTCCTCCTTTCACACTTTAGAGAGTCATTTTACCAAGCAACACTTACAAATACTGTGTTAATCCTGGAAGATAGAGATTAAAAATAAGACACCATTAAGTATAAATAAGCAGTCTGAATCTCCTCCTGAGGGCCTTTAGGATATCACAGTGCAGTGATTACCAGCCTTCATGAGGCATCGTCTACTTGCAGCAGGTTGCAGACTGTATGTTTGTGGGTTCTGTGAAGTCCAGCTGAAGACAATTGTTATATTGCTTCATTTAACACGATTTCAGAGGCCCTTAAAGGTGAAAATGTCCAGTATTTGTTTTACATAGCAAAGCTGACTCTATGATCTCTTACCGGCATTTTTTTCTGGAGCTTTCAACTGTAACACACTGTCTTCATCTGCAGGTAGTGTTTACTCAGCTGTCATGGGGATTGAAATGTTGATAAGTGAGCTCAGAAGTTATTAACGATGAAGTCAGGAATCCTTGTTGTAGCAGTTAAGAGCAGTTTAATGAGCTCCACGCAAACCAGGTACAATATTAAATGCTGCTTAAATAATAATGCATTCATTATAATAATCCAATTATATAATATGTCCTGCCCACTTTGAAGCTTTGAGTTCTTATTCTTCATGATGCTTTTGTACTTTTAGGTTAGTAAAATTATGACTGAATGACTTATAAATGTAATGGAGTACTTCTACTTGATGTGGATGTAGCTGTATGCATTAGCTCATTTACTGCACTTAAGTACCAATTTAAGGTACTTGTTCTTTACAACAGCATCTTTTTTTTGGACCTCCGCCAAGACTGTGTCCATCTACAAAACTTGGATAGAGGATGTGTCTTGGACAGCAGTTCCAGGACATTTTTGTCAATTTCTTTGCCATTGCGAGAACGGCATTTTCCTCCATTTTTCTCAATTTCTCAGGCAATAATGCATGGATCTTGACGGAAAAAAAACAGTTGTATTCAGGTGGCTTTTATCTATGTGTGACAACAGTTTGATGTGGATAAAGGGTACTGTTGGGCCTTGGCAGAGATATGTGCTCTACTGCTTGTCATTATAGTTTGCTATTTAAACTTCTACTACTATTACTACTACTACTACTACTACTACTTAAACCACGTTTCAGAAAGCAACGTTGAACTTTTTACTCCACTTCATCTTTATGGTAGTTAGAGTGGAACTATGTAGTCTTAAGGAATAAAATAAAACTTAGAAATGTAATATTTACAATATCAATGAGATAATAAAACGATTTTTTTCCCCATAACTGAATAGACAAGCTGTTCTCAGGAGACAATAAGGTCCTTAAAACACTGATAATACCTATGTATTTTTACTTTATTAAAAATAATAAAGCACAACTTACACTTCTAATGGGGCATTATTTACATTTCAGTAGTTTTATTTTCATTTCTGTAAAGGCCATCAGTACGTCTTCCTCCACACTGCTTCACAATGAGGGAGAATTTTTATATTAAAAATATCCTCTCATTTGATTCAGATCAAACTTGATTAATTTGGACTAATTATAGCTTAACGCAAATCCTCAAGTGTTCCCTAAAAATAGTCTGTATCAGTGACAGAGGACTGTGTACCAAAAAATGTCCCTTTGAGGGAAAGTCATACTGCGCATGCGCGCTGCATCTCCCCACTCCTTCTCCTCTTGTCGCCTTGGCAACGGTAAAGGGGGGGCTCACGGCCAGAGGGAAGGAGAGGAGAGGTACCCAGACTAATCACATGACTGCTACTCATCTTATTATCTCTGTGTTTGGATATACATCGTTTGTTCTTGGACTCAGAGCGACAACAGATCGGGCTGTCTCCTCCTCGAGCTGTGTGCAGGTCAATTGAACGGGAATCGGTGAGTGTGACAGGCGAGCCGACCGTTAGTTAGCCGACGTAAGCTAGGTGCTAGCACGGAGCTGCCCGCCGCTAGCTGTTAACGTTATTATCCAGCATGACTGGAGAGAGACAATGGGGTCGACAGGCTGTGATGGAGCTCACCTCCTGCGTTGTATGAAAACAGATGGATTTTATAGATAACATGAATATGGACCCACAGTGCGTGGGCGTTTATGTTAATTTGTGTGGCCAGCCAGAACAAAAATACCCATTTTTAGTCAGGAAACAGTTCGTGGCGTTAACGTCGGCCGAGCATCATCAGGTATTCTATGTTCCAGTCTGCAAATGTGTGATTTTCCTTTATTAGTCATCCACTGTTATTAATGCTGAAATAATGCTGCACATCTGGAGAATGTACTGTATTACATGTGTGAAGGCAACACAGAGCAAGAGGGCAGGCAGAGAGGGGAGCAGGGCTGCATGACTGCTGAGTGTTGTGAATCAAAGTGACAGCCACTGCCTCAGTGACCTGTATGGTCTGTATCTACCACTGTGGCTACACTGACTTCAAGCCTGGCATCAGGCTGCTCCCTGTGTACACCCCGGAGGGCCTGAGGTTATCAACATCTTGGCTCAACCTCATTCCTGTTACTGTTGCCATCTGCCCTCACTGTTTGTATTCTCTTAAAGGGTCAGTTAAAAAAAAAACTCATATTCTCTAACTACTTGCAGTGTAAGTGAGATCATTGCTAGGATTACAGCTAACGTTTATGTTTGTTGTCGATTAATCTGTTGATTATTTTCCTGATCAATCAATTAGTTGTTGGTGAAAAATCTCAGTTTTACCCGAAGCCCAAGATGATGCCTCAAGTGTCTTGTTTTTTCTAACCCAGAGATATTTAGTTTACTATCATAGAGGAGAAACCAGAAAATGATGACATTTAAGAGGCTAGAATCAATGAATTTGACTTTATTTCTCTAATATAATTACTCAAACCCATTAATTGATCATCAAAACAGGTGGTGATTAATTTAATAGTTAATACCTGATCAATTAATCATTGCAGCTCCACAGGTAATATAAAAAAAAAAAACAATGACAAGTTTGCCGAGTCAATATCTTGTCT
Organism: Sparus aurata; assembly: GCF_900880675.1. Taxonomy (NCBI): domain Eukaryota; kingdom Metazoa; phylum Chordata; class Actinopteri; order Spariformes; family Sparidae; genus Sparus; species Sparus aurata. Next base: position 21,613,534 of record NC_044187.1, on the reverse strand, counting down.
TGTCCACAACCCAAAGATATTCAGACTACTGTCACAGAGGAGTAAAGAAGCCAGAAAATGTTCACATGCAGAAGCTTGAACCAAATACATTTGACTTTATTTTTCTTTAGAAATTACATTTTAAACACTTTAACCTATTAATTGGTCATCAAAATAGATGGTGATTAATTTAATAATTCAGGCCTAATCCAGTAATCGTTGCAGCTCTACATGGTATGGCAGAAACATATCCATAACAAGTTTGCAGAGCCTATTTTAAATAAAATCCTAAATGTCTTGTGGAGATTAACTACTGTACTCAAGTACAATTTTGAGGTACTTCCATAGTACTTTGATTTTCTGCTGCTTTATGCCTACACTCCGCTTCATTTTGGAGGGGAGTTACTAGGTTCTTTGCATGCTGCATCAGCGCCAAAGTAGCTCTTTTATAAGATAAATATAGAATATATAAAAGACACTTATACTTGAGTACTTTTAGTATGACTTTTTTCAAAGCACTGTATACCAGTATATACGTATTTTTACTCAAGTATGACTCTTGGGTTCTTTTTACAACACTGTTGTTTTGTCAAGATATTCAGTTTACTGTCATAGTAGACTAAGCAATGAACAAAACATGTATATTTCAGAAGCCGTAACCTCAATATTTGGCAGTTTTTTACTTAAAAATGGCAAATAATCGATTAAAGTTGTGGCTTTGTTCTAACTAATTGACTAATTGATAAACTAACAAATTGTTGCAGCCCTAGTGCTCACAGCAGTAGGGAATTAGATTTACTTGACCCAAGTTGACAGTAGTGGATGCAGTACATTTGGTGATATTGGTATTTGAGAGTTAAAACATTTTTTTACATTTTTTTACATAACATTCTTCACAGGGATTTATTTGTATAATTGTAGCCAAGATATGTCCTCCTTAGCTGAGGATTTTGCATCTCAGGAATAAACTCTAAATAGCATCAGATACTTTATTAATCCCCGGGGGGAAATTTTCTTTGTTACAGATGCTCCGTGCAAAGTATAAATAAAATTAAGCATGAATGGAAACAAGAGATAAAAAATAAAGATATAGATAAAATAGTAAAATAGACAATAAAATAAAATAAAATAAAATATTAAAATAAATAATAAGATAATAAAGTAGACTATCTGGAAATATATCCAGTATACAGTTAAATGTTTGAAGCGTTATAAATGAAATGGGAATAAGTAATTATAGTTTTGTTTTGTTTCAGCCAGTATATTGTCCTGACCTGTAGCTCTAGCTTTCCCAAGGGCCAGTCTCATTCCTGGTAAATGAAGATATACTCTAAACACGATTGAACCCCTACTCCTAATGTGTAGTATAAAATGGTGTTCTTTATAGATAAATGTTGATAAAGAAACTACTTCATGTGAATCTGTGAGATTTGGCTGTACCCAATATGTTTAACAAGATCAGTGTCTAAAATTCAAGAGCAACATCTCTTCATAGTGTCTGTTACTATAGATATATATCTTAAAACAGGACTGTCTTGATGACAAGACGCACTTGAAAGAAATATATTTTAGTAATCTTGTTGAACAAATCCTTTAATTATTCCAATATCACATTTATTCACTGTAGATTCTGTAAAAGGGCGGAGAGGTCTCAGAACGCTCGATTGGCCTACTTCCTAGTGATGTACCAGCATTTTCTGTTAAAGAAAGAATGTATTTTTATACTCCCCTCCTTTCCTGTTACAGACATGTCAGACGTGGTTCCTCCAGAAGTGAGACCCAAACCGGCCGTCCCTGCCAAGCCCCCAAATGTGGGGGTTCCATCCCCCTCCAGCCCATTCCCGCCGCAGGCCCCCGGCATTGGGGGAGGAGCTCCTCCTCCAAGCGCCATCCCCGTCCCCATCGGGAGTCACGGCTCACAGCACATCAGCACTCATAGTGTGGGTCATGGTGTGGGCCACGGTGCAGGCCACGTTGCGGGTCACACTGCAGCACACAATGGAGCTCATGCTCATGGTGGCTCCCACAGCTCCGGCAGTGGATCCACTTTGCTGGGATACATTGGTATTGACACCATCATTGAGCAGATGAGGAAGAAGACCATGAAGACAGGCTTCGACTTTAATATCATGGTTGTCGGTAAGTGAAAGATGATTAATAGTCTAAAGGTGTGAAGAGAATATAATGCATTTTTTTGTTCGCTCTCGATCTTGGGATAAAACAATATGAATAGACATTTTCTGTCTCTCTTTTTCTGTAATTGTAACTCCTTTTCAGCCTTGCTCTTACATTTTGGCCCTCCTTTTCATCTCAGGTCACAGCGGTCTTGGAAAGTCCACTCTGGTGAACACTCTGTTCAAGTCCCAGGTGAGCAGGAAGAGTGCAGGCTGGGCCCGCGATGACAAGATCCCCAAAACTGTTGATATCAAGGCAGTGTCTCATGGTGAGTACGAAGAGAGAGGGACTGTTCTCTCTTTAGAGCCAGACAATTATAGCAGCATTTAATTTGACAGAGAAAATTAATGATCTTTGACCACGTTCTTTGTCCCACATAGCCCAGTTACAGTGTTTCAGTGCACACTGGTAGCTGCCAAGTGAGGTTGCCATTTATTCTCTATGTATTCTAAGTAAACTAATGCATCTTCTGCAGGTATGTTGTGTGCGGGGCTTTAATCCTTCGTTTACTAAGTCTGTAATAAGATGGTGGCTTCCTTCAAAATTTCTACTAAACATACATTGCTCTGGAATAATTATACAATAGCATTTAAAAAATTTACCTGACTTGTCTTTATTCAGGGTACAACAAAGTAGGAAGAAGGTTATGCATTCATCTTTGTTTGTTTGCAAAATATGTAAAAATGAATTCACAGATTTGGCTGAAATTTGGTGGACAGATCATTTGCGGATGAAATATCGATGTAGACAATCAGCTAACTACATTATGTTGATAACCTGGCTGGTGCTTCTGGCCAAACATGATTTTCTGATGCTGTGTCAATGAGCCAAGTTGGTCAGTCTGGACAGGAAATCAAATCAAACGATCAAGGCAAGGTAGGAATCAAGAAGGCTCTACCGTTAAAGGTATAGTCACATTACATTTCTGGTAAATTAAAATGTCCCACAAGCTGCCCAGAGAAAATTGTGATGTCATGCTGGTGCAAGTAATATATCAACATTGATTATACTTATGTCGCAATAACAACATTTCTAAACATCAGTGTTTCTGTTGGACGAACAAAAGCACATCTGCTGGGTCTACCAGTTGATTTGTGTTAAAAAAGAATGTAAACTTGTCTAACTCAGAATGCTCAAGACCTTATGTAACTTTGTTTTATGCCGCAGAAGGACAGACTAATGCCCTCTATTACTTATATTGGATCCATGTTGGGAATGTATCTCTTAATCGCCAGTATGATCAACAGAAGAAAAGAGAACTGCAACCAAAGCCTGTTTAAAAGCACCTGACTGTTAATATGGACTTGAAAAACTGTGAACTGATCCTTTAATGGCTGGTTGTTGCCATAACAGATGCTAAAGGTTTACCAGTAGCGACCGCTTTGGCCAGTGATGTTTTTCATTTTATGAGTCAGAAACAAGTGATAGGGGGGTGGAGTGGCTGTGACAGAAACACCATTCACACTAGTACAAGACACTGTACCATCAAAATGACTTAGAAGCTGTTTTTTCAGAGTAAAATGTTACATAATGTTATGAATTTTAATTATTAGTGTAAGGGGATTTTTCTTTTACCATATTTCTTCACCAGCATTGATGTGTAGCATTGGATTGAGAATTGTCTATGGTGGAGTTCACTAATGAGTGGCTTGTGCATATTTCTACATCTCCTCTATGTCTAGGTCATGCTGGTTTTAGTTAACATCTAGTACAGATTGTTATCGGGGACATTGATTTCCCACTAGATCACAAATGTGTCAAGCCTGGCAGAGATATCTAAAACTGTGAGGATTTTCAAGCTAGAGGTTGTGTTTTAACTTGTTGATCTACAGTGCAGAGAATATTTGTTCGCACACAGACACATTGTAGGTGAATCACAAGTATATTATAATACACAAGTTAGACAGTTGCATAATGGCAGGAATGACCTCATATGAAATTTTTAAGAGTTTGCGTCCATAACGCCAGTCAATCGCAGAACTGAGAGCCGCGTTTCCATAGTAACAGTGAATGACCCCTGCTGGCAACTGACACAAAGAGGTAAGCATGGCTCAATTTGTGGTTTGCTAACAATGTTGTCGAGCCAAGAATCAGAAATGTTGCTTCCTTCGTGAGATGCTGTGTAACTGATATTCTTCCACAATGCACAAGCTTTCTGCTGCAATAAACAGAGCTGGGCATCAAGCCATGATGCTTATTTGAAAATTAGTACAGAGCAAATGCCCCCTAATTAAAGCCACTATGTGTAGCTTTTGAAAAAATCTCACTTAGCTTCCCCTCCCCCAGTATTAGTATCAAATTAAACTGTGGCAGACAGTTGGGTTGGGTGTGCAGTACTGGAGAAGTGAACTTGTGTACATTCTCGATGATTTAACAGCAACAGGAAAACAGTGGTGATACGTCAGACCCTTGTTTGGTCGCTAATGTTTATGATGGTGATTATGCACAAATTGCCTGCGGTTGACAGTGACCTGACATTATTAAGCCCTTGCCAGTGAGAGACTCAGCAGACATGTGGCATCACATCACACAGATGTTAAAAATATCTCTCTCAGATAATTTATTCTTGGTTGTGTTTGTGGCCTGAACTTCATAAAACATCTGTTCAGTATGTCGTGATATCAGTTATACGCCAAATACCGATCAGTTACGTTTCCATATTTTAAGCAACAGCTATCATTTGTTTGTGTTTTTTATTTTTCTACAGTCCTCGAGGAGGGTGGTGTGAAGATGAAGCTGACAGTTGTCGACACTCCAGGCTTTGGGGACCAAATAAATAACGACAACTGGTGGGTTTTCTAACTCCTGGATCATTAAACCCCCATAAATGCCATCATTACTGCTTTATCTTACCAGGAACACATTTAAGCTTGTCATCTTATAATGATATTTTAAGCTCCAGATTGCGGCAATGCATTTAGTCCCCAAAACTACATTTAAAATGATCCTACTCAAGTAAAGCTTTCCTCTTCTTTTGCTCCTTTTTTCCCGCTCATGCAATCTTTTTCTCTCACGCTGACTTCTGCTGCTGCATCCACAGCTGGGAGCCCATTTCCAAGTACATCAATGAACAGTATGAGAAGTTCCTGAAAGAGGAGGTCAACATCACCAGAAAGAAGCGTATCCCTGACACCAGGGTGCACTGCTGTCTCTACTTCATCTCCCCAACTGGACACTCGTGAGTGAAACTAGAGATTAGTGAAGTAATCACTTAAACCATCTTTAAGTATCTGAGGGGCATGTGTTTTTAGTAATCTGTTGGCAAAAGCTGTACTTACACACACACACACACACACAGCACACAGAGTTCACGTCCCTTTATCCCAAAACATTTTATTTCAAGCCCCAAATCAAGTGTGCTACTTTATATTGCAGACACCACACACCTCTCTCTCCTCTGAACACTGCACAATTAGCTCCTGCTGACAACTGTGAAATTGCTTTTTAATGGGCAAACGGATACAGTCTTTTGTGTATTACAGCCAGTGTGTCCCATCCTTCTTAGCCAGTGTAATTGAGACCGACAGGAAGTTTTGTGAGCAGGCAAACAAGAACTGGGACACAACCTTTGTGCAATGATAAGCCCACTTTTCAGTCGCACTCAAAACTCCTAAATATACCGAATTACTCATTGTCCTTCTGTTTTTTCTGTTCTATCTGTCCATCTCTCCCAGTCTCCGGCAGCTAGATGTTGAGTTCATGAAGCGCTTGAGTCACTCGGTCAACATTATTCCTGTCATTGCAAAAGCAGACACAATGACCATTGAGGAGAGACAGGACTTCAAACAGCGGGTAAGTCTCACAAATTATCCCACTAACACTAGACCGATTAATCAGCTAGGCCTACAGTATGTAGCGACTAATTAGCTCATTTCAAATATCAGCATCTTTGTTTATGTCAGTTCTCGACTGACATTTCTTGGAAGCTGTAGGCAGTGATGCCTGGAGTTATTTTAAATACCAGAACAGAAATGCCAAAAACATTTTTAGAGGTATTTTAAACAACTTCAGATTGTTCTGCCCAGAACATATTTGGCCTTTAACGCAGCTTGATCAATAGCCCCCCCCCCCCCCCACACACACACACACACACACACACACACACACACACACAGTTTCTGAGTGCAGCTCCACTGCTGTAAATACAAATATCAGGTCTGTAACATTTTTTCAGATGTAATTTAGGTGCTATCTACAAACAAATTCATTATGTCAGAACAACGTTATGTGTTGAAAACTTGTATGTTGAAGTAAACAGTATGTAACGCTGTGATCCTAACCTCTAACTGAAGTTACATAGTGCAGAAACAAGTGATAGCTGAGACAGAGACACCATTCACACTGTACCATCAAAATGATTTTGAAGCTGTTATTTTAAGGTAACATGTTACATAATGTTGCTTGAACAATCAATCAAATGACTGTTGCAACATGTGTGTATTGTGAAAGGTAGTTCTCATAGAGAATCACCATCTGACCCAGCAGTCCCACTCAGCTACAATGAGCATTTTAGAATCTCTTAACTCACTGTTTTGGTTTTACATCCCGCTTGTTCAATCTCATTACTCTCATAGCATTTAAAAAAAATTTTTTTTTGCCTCACTAGGCAGCTGTTTTGAGCATAAAAGCTCTTAAAGCCCATTGTACAATACCTGCCAAGACACCATTAGTGACTGGTTGGTGAACATAGTGGAGCATTTAGCAGCTAAAGTGCCAAATGTTTCCCTGGGGACTTGTAAGAGACCAAATCAGAGCTAAAAAAAAAAAAAAGAAGAAGAATTCATCATTTGGCAAGAGACATGAAAGAAAAATGAATAGTAATACTCACTGACTGTTGAATGCGTAATGCCCTGTCACTTCAGACAACAAACCCACTAACATCTCGCCTTTGTCTTCAGAGGAAAGAGTGAAATTTATATTCATTCTTGGGTCAAATGACAGCAGTAGTGGCTGATTTTCTCCTTTTTCTGGTGCTATGCTATGAGCCGGATGATGTGAAGGAAACTGACATGTAAATGCTTTTCTAGCTGTCTCTGTTCTAGCAGCACTGGAGCATTGTTCAGTCAGTGGTGAGATAAAGATAAACTGTAGCTAAAGATCTGAAAAAGGAACTACTCTAACATTGTCACTGGCCTCCATACTGCTTTTTACTGTTTTATAACGTGCTTTGACTGAAAGGGAAAGGAAGGAAGTTATTTTTTAAGAACATAATCATTTTTGTAGAATGATCATTTGTCACTATTGTAATTACAGCTTGTTTGCACTACCTTGAGTGGCCAGGGTTTAATATAGGGGGATCCAAAATACTGGGATATTATTTTTCTCAAAATTCCCATACTGGACAGGCTACCACCCCACAGCTCGTCCAGATGTTGGGTGTACAAGTGACTTGCAGACATTACCCAGCCATGTGTTGCTTCCTGGCTTTGTTTTGTGCTGTAGGTGAGGAAGGAACTAGAGATGGGCGGGATTGAGTTTTACCCACAGAAAGAGTTTGATGAGGACATGGAGGACAAGAGCGACAATGACAAGATCAGAGTAAGTGTTTCCATTCTTTCTTTTTTCAGACACATTTGTCCCATGATTTTCATCCTCTCCCACCCCTCTCCACCCAGCTTGACCCAATCTCTCACACACTCACGCACTGCTTCCTCTAAACAGAATGTCAGGGCACTGGGGCATGTTGGGTATTTGTTTCATCTCATAGATCCTGCTCTGCTCTCTTTAGTACACTGAACCATGGTGAAATGTCTCTGTCCATAGGAGGCGATGCCCTTTGCTGTGGTGGGCAGCGACAAAGAATATCAAGTGAATGGCAAACGGGTCCTGGGGAGGAAGACAGCGTGGGGAATTGTAGAAGGTGTGTGATATGGCAACATTTACAGTCCCCCTGCCAGAGAAATATTGATGGTCTCAGGTAAATGACTTGACATATGAGATATGACATTTGATTCTGTCTTTTTTGTTGCAGTTGAAAATCCCAACCATTGTGAGTTTGCTCAGCTGAGGGACTTTCTGATCAGGTAAAATGTGCTTTGAAAATATTATTATGGCAATGCAATAAACTGGACTTAGGGAGCAATCAGAAACTATGGAATTTTCCTTGTGTCATAGTGTATTAAAAGGCAGGAATACAGAAGACGCAGATAAACCAAGACTGAGGAAAAACACAGGCTTAAATACACAGGAACTGATTAACTAACAATACACAGGTGTACACATAGTGGGGAAAAAGACAAAGACAAGAAGTGGAAAGCAACACACAATACACAGTGATATAATCTACAAAATAAAACGGGAAATGACCAAACCAACCTGCGACACACAGCTTACATACAATTTAATAATGTTTTCAACAATGGTACTTCAAAATGTATAGATGTCATTCATATAAAATGCATATTTATGATTTCATGTAATTACAACACTTTCACTTATGTTAGGATGGAGACCCAATTTACCTTTTCGGTCGCAGACTAAAGAAAATCCCAGTTTGAATTTATCCGAAAGTAGCAGGTAGTCTGAGATGTTGGCTAGATATCAAAAACGCTAGCAAAGCTACACAGTGCATGGAAAAAGCACAGCAGAAATATCAGATAGGTTGGATCACTGTGTTTTATTATATACTGTATCTTTGAATGTCATATTTAAAGCTGAAAATGACCAAAGACACAAAGAAGTTTGCCAACGTCACATATTTCTGCAATTCAAATCAGCCGCCAGTTGTCTACCAGGAAGTTGTCTACCAGCTGTCTACGTAACATAATAGTGATTCAGTCTATTAAACCAAAACAGATGATGATGATGATAATAGATCACTGATCTGTATTTAAAAATACACAATAACTATGATACCTCCCTTTTTGAAATACCTTATATACCTAATCTGTGTCTTCCTTCAGGTCTCATCTCCAGGATTTGAAGGAAGTGACTCATAACATTCACTATGAAACCTATCGAGCCAAGAGACTGAACGAGAACGGAGGTCTGCACCCCATATCCTCCAACGACACCCAAGAAAGCAACCTGTAGTCAGTCAGTCTGGAGAATTGTACAGAGTGAGAATAAAAAACAGTGCAATGAAGCTGATGCAGATGAACCTATAATCATTTTCACCACGGCATCGCTGCATGCTTGGAAAACATTGAATTCTGTAAAAGTCTGTGTAATTTTTTTCTGATTCCAGGCTCCACCCATCCTCCTTTACACCATCCTCCCCACAAACACATATCAGACTCCTCTTTCATTTCCAAGTCATTCCTATGAATATTCGGATGACCCAGAGACTTAGTGCCATTATAAAATTAACATTTTATCTACTGCCAATGCCTTCTCATTTATCATCGTCCGGGTAGTTCAAGCTTAGAAAGTGCCACATAATGATGAGTATTAGAGGCAAATGTTTGAGTTTTATTGTTGTGTAGCAGACGTCTGAGTTCAAACTAATTATATGATTTGCTCTAAATATTAAAATCATAATTCCTGTGTTGTAGTGATGCTCTGCAGTTGGCTCTGTACAAATTGCTTTTTTAAAATTCTCAGCAGAGTTCGGAGAAAAAGTCCCCGTGGCTTAACTGTCAGGAGGGCTTAACAAACATTACAAGCTGTGCTGGCTCTTTTATGCCCACCCTCACCAACAAATGAAATTTATCTAATGTTCCCTCGCCCTTTTTATGTTTCATTTTGCATTTACAACATAGTTTGTGTGCACAGACCTGCATACTAAGATGAGAGAAAGCTGCAACATCAGCCGCATATGAAATTCAATTCTGTACGCTACAGCGTTTGTGTAATTAGTCCAACAGGATGCATGACTGTGCGTGCTGCAGATTCAGCATAATAGTATATTAAATGTAACAGGTTTTTCCTGGATTCAGATTCACTTGTGACCTGATTTGACAGTGGGCAACATGCACCTAGTTTTATTGCAAAAGCTAGAAGCATGTTATCTATCCTACATTATTTTTTTAGCAGTGAAAGTATTTTAACATAATAAAGCGTGTTTACAGGTCTTGGGGAGCAGTACTACATATGTAGAAAAAGTCATTCTGGTGCCTACATGAATTCAGGGGAGACAATTTATCAGATAACATGGAGCTTCCTCTGGAGCCACAAAAGGCTTTACAATACATACAAATATACAGTAGTACTCTCCAAGACCTGTTAACACACTATTATATGTAAAATTGGTGGTTATCCTTACAGGAGTAGCATGGCCAGTAATGCCATGAAAACTACTTTTATACAACTTTTTTTACCTACTCAACTGGAGTATAATGTATAGAGCAAATCAGCCTTTGTTCTGGAATTTTTGGCTTTGATGATTGGTGTAATCAATCAAAACTAAAGATGATCATTACTTTTTGTTTGATATCTTGTGCCATGCCAACGCTTCATCACTAAACTCTGATTTGGTTACCAGAATTTGTGTTAATGCCCTTTTAAATTTGATTTCACCTTGTTCACCACTTGGTGGCAGCACTCTGCCATCTATTACACAGTGATGGAGCGAGAAACAAGCACTTGGACCAGCTTTGTGTCCTCAAACATTCCGACTGCTGAGACTTTTAGGTACATTTTTACACAGTCAAAAATTATTTTCTGATAAGGTTTACAGAGATTAGGTCCAACACTGCTGTCAGACATAACTAATATCACTCTCAAGATGATCATGTTTACAAGAAGCTTTAATACTCAAAAGTGTTGGTATAATTACTCAAAATTTTAAGTTGTAAACATGTTTACCACATTTTTTTCTGGAAATGTCTAGTGTAGAGGACAAATATGCCAAAACTACAAGTAATTCAATCTTTAAACATCTTTTAATAATTTTGTTCTAAATCATAATTTTGTACAAACATGAACATTAGTGCAATTTTGATATGAATTGAAATGTGATGTCTGCAACAAACTGAAAGTAGTTGTCTGTGATTTTGGTGCAGTCAAAGGTGTTGAGCAGAATTTTGAATCAGTGTTTGTGTGCATGCTTGTGTCCATATTCTGTTCACAGATCACTGCAAATTTACATCAACTTATCAACTACTTCTGAATGTGTGATGTGTTCATTAAACTGCTATATCATAAGGTGAAGCGCTGCTGTCATAACTCCTGTAACTAAATTGACGACCCACTATCCACATATCACTTAGGATGTGAACTTCACGATGTATATTTATTTAATAACCACTTTTCTCAGAGTTGCTGTGACACATTGGGATATAATTTTCAGTGTTATACTGAGTTATTTATACATTATTAATGTCTTATTATTGTAATTTATTATTTAATAAAAGCACATTCCCATGTTTATTGAAAGAGTTTGTTTTCATGAATGTCACAACATGATAACATGATATTTTTATGAATGTTTTGTATTAGTTTTAGTAGTCATAGTACAGAATTTATACCTGATTTCAAACAGTCTCAGAGTCAAGAACCACAAAAGGTTGTGGTTGAAATAAACATTGATGAAATAAATGTTATAGCTAAAACACAGTGATTAATAGACAACAAGACAACTAGTTTGAGTTATTTTTCATTAAAAGTTAATTTGACCGTGAATTATGCAAAATCTACTACAAGCAGCAGTGATCTCAACCCACCACTAAACTGCATCTGCTGAGCTCTGGAGCTGCAGTGTTAATAAATCAGATGGTACATGCAGATTGATTGCAGAGTCCAAGATTAAAACCTGGCTCTCAGTTTTGTAACTGTTGAGTGAGTTTAGATATGGACATTCTTGTTTGAAGGAATCAGAATCAGCTTTATCTCACTACAGTTTATACATTGCTGCCAATGAACTAACACAGGAATTACAGCTAAGAACAAGGATAATGAACCTGAGCAAATTAAGTATAGAGAGGGCTGTTATGCAGCCTGTATCTAAAGTAAGTGGCATCCTTCAGTGGCATTGGCTGGCTGCTGCTCGGCATTAGAAATGAATTAAGTGAATGTATTTACAATGACTGTAGTCCCTCAGTGCATCATCCTCTGAACAACACAGGGTGGCGCCTATAACCTGCAAGCTGCAAGAAGCTTGCCCCACTATCCCTTTGGGCTTACTGTTATCAAGCGATCCTTTGAACCTTTGAGATTGCAATAATTGTTCCAGCTATTACTCAAACTCTCATGTGTTTGTCTCTGCCAAAGCTTAATGTGGGCAGAGCAGGATGTGAGGCACACAGAACACAGTTTTCTGGTTTATAGTCCACTTGCGGTTTTTGGTATGGTTGTGGTTTCAACTTCACCAGAGAGTCCCCCAAAGTTACACTGCTTTGTCACAGGATTTGAATGTTTTATTTGCCCCTTCACTCACATAGAATGAAATCGAATGAGAGGCAAATAATCAACGCTGCTGTTTTTGTGTATATGTGAACGTAGCCTAAGCCTAAGTCTGGTTGTTTTGTTGCACAGTGCTCTGTAGCGCCTACAAGAGGGAAGAAGTTGAAACAGGTTGTATCCAGGGTCCACAGTGGTCCTGGCACCTCTCCTGTTTTGTGTTCGATCCAAACCAAACAGTGATTGTTAAACAGAGAACAGACTGGATTACTGCAGTGTAGAGCTGATGCAGGAAGAACATCCTCCACTGGATCTTTTTGATTGCAGAATCTATGTTGGATGTTAAACGGATGTTCAATCTAAAGGTATCCACACCAGACACAGTGTTGCTGAATATAGTGAAGGTGGCTGTGGGGGGCTTCTCCTGAATTCACCTGTCATCTTCACAGTGCTTGGTCAGCACCAGATTATTCTGAAAGCACCACAGAGGCAGCTGTGGAGCCTCCTCACCTGTATGCAGACTTCTCAGCATCCAGGACGAGGCCTTTGATACTGTAATAAATGTGGGTTTTGTCCTTCAGCAGAAAAATACTGCTAGTGTCAGAGCCTTTAAATAATAACAACGATATAGCAAAATAGACAGTCTTTATTAAATTATCACAAGTTAAACATGTAAAAACCAATTCATAGAGGTAAGGAGGGCTACAACTAATTAGAGGCACCAGTCATCACAGGACAGTCAATACACGCTTCACACAAGTTAAGAGCCACTACACACAGGGCTAGATTCTAGCTTAAGACACACCATTTCAAACCACGGCACGTTACACCCTCGACGCAGGAGGCACTGCAATTTATCAACCACAGCAACCTGAGAAATCACAGCAATCCACTCACACCGTTTAAAGTGAAACCATATGAATGTCCCGCTGACGACTTAGAGTAACTCTCCCACCTGTAACCTCCCCCTCCGCACTACACAAATTACACGATAGGCCTATATGGACACATATATACAGAAATACATTAATCATCAATATTAAAGTCAAACTTAACTCGCCCGCTCGACGAGACCCTCCCCCGGGGTCTGAGCTTGTGATGCCGTCCAACTCCCCGGGGTGTGGCTTCGCTGGACGGCACAGACAGAGTTCAGCCGGGCGTCAGTGGCACGCACGGCAGCAGGAAGTACGAGGAGCAGTGGCGGCTAGTGCACTCTTCCACAGTCCCGGCCCTGACTTTCTAAAGGAGGCAACAAACCTCCCCTCCTAACACAGGAACATCTAACCCCCTGCTCTACCTGTCTTCGTCGCCGGTCAGTCCTAAATAACTGCGAACGACACCCTCCCTCCCAAAGAGTGCCGAGCCGCAGCGATAAGATGCTCTCCTCATGCCCCGTCTGCTCAGTCTTTTGTCTCCTTCCAATCCTCCTCCCGCCCGCAATCACCCACACACACCTGTACTCAATTCCATTGATAGGCGGGTGATGCTCATTACGTCACCGATTGTGTCCCACAACACATTCACATCACAATACTTGTGTTTTCTGCAAACTTCAGGAGTTTAGACAGTTCTCCTGAAGTGTAATTGTTGGTGTAGAGGGAGAAGAGCAACGGGGAGAGTACACTTCCCTGGGGGACACCAGCGCTTATTGTTAGACAGTTGTAGGTAATTTTCCCCAGACTTACTTGCTGTTTCCAGTCTAGGTAGAGCTGTCAGGATAACTACAAACCTAAAATAACATGCTATTGAGAAGCGAACCACAGGGGACGGCTAGCAACCACGAAAACCACACTTGACGTCGCATAATGTCATGTTCAAAATTACAACTGTAAGAACACCAAAGCACCTTAAATTGCATGGAAGCAAATAACAGAAACCCAAAGCAGCTAGGATGAAGACTCAACACAACAGAAGTATGGTCCAAAACACAGGAGGATTACTCCTCTGCTACTCAATATCCCCCCAATACCCAGGAAACCAAGCACACTACTGTCCCATGATCAGACTGGACTTTTGCTTGGGATCATAGGAAAAAGTTGCATACCAAGCATTTGAGCCACCCTTTATCAATGCAGGGGAAAATTCCTTCACCACGACAGGCCTATTGACAAGTGGGGGCTAGCACAATGAGTTGAAGTGAAGGACCTCTGGGATGATTGTGATGAACACCCAGCTGAAGTCCAAAGACAGGATCTTTCCACATGCTCCTGTGGATCCAAGATGTTGCAGGACTCAGAGCAGCACCATGTGGACAGCATAATCCACTCACCTGTTTGCCTGGTTTGCAAATTCAGGGGACTGTCAAGGGTACTGCAGTCTCTTTCCGGTGGTTCTGTTGAAGGATTTCATGACAATACAGCCCAGGTTAACAGGCTTGTCATCATCTTGTCCTGTGATGGATGATTATGAAGCATTTGGAGATGGAAGGAACTTCATGCAGCTTCAGTGATTTGTTAATGGTCTGCATGAAGTTGGGTGCTGGGTGCCTGGTCTTGTCTCTGAAAGTGTCGAGGCACATCTTCTAAACAGATCCTGATTGTAGGTGGGGGATCAGAGGGGAGGGGTGAAGGGGTAGCATGGGGATTGATGCGTGAGCAGGGGAGGATGCAAGTGTTGGTTTATACATCCTGCAGTAAAACCCATTCAGGTCAACCAGTTGATGCTTCTCCAGTGTAGGGGGAGGGTTTCCTATAGCTGGTGATGTCCCGCAGGCCTCTCCATGCTGACACAGGGTCGCTGGTTGAAAACCTTTTAACTTTTAACATGTTGCACCTATGTTAGAGGATTTTGCACATTCCACTAAAACAACCCTCTATGGTGTCTTAAATTACATGGTGATTTGCAGTTTTCAGGCAGTGCAGGTGACCACTCCTCAGTCTAAGTACAACCTAAGTACCTAAGTACAACCTAAGTACAACCTAAGTACAACTACTAAATATGCAGTTGATTACTACATAGTGACAGAGTACCATGCGGACAATGGGGGAGTATTTCTGGAATAGCTCCAGGGGGTTTTGCAACAGTGTATTTATGTCAGGTATCCATTATTACGTTAATGTATTAACTGCTTCTCTGTCTTTTGGTGTGCCACAAGGCTCCATTTTGGGTCCCATACATTTTTCTCCAAATATATAATTGCCCTGCAGATTATTATACACTTCCCAATTGCCTTTTGGGGTCATCATAAACTGACAATGATCTTTAATATCGGTTAACACCTGCTGTCAGTGCAATATGCTACTTGCTTTTTCTGTGCATGTAGCAGGGTTTCACCAGTACCATTAGTAAGTACAACTGTGACAGATATGAGTGCAAGGTAGCAGGGGACGGACTCAAATGCAAACAGACTAGCCAGAACAGAAGAGTTCAGGGGTTTATTGATACATTCAAGGTTCATAAGCTTTTAGGGAAATAGGTCAGTAGGTGAGTACAGTTTCAAGGATTCATGGTAGGGGGTTCAGAGTTCAGAGGGATCCAAAGAGATGGGTGGCCTGGGGACTGAAGACTGGTGGAGCAGGAGAACTTGAGGGCAAGGCTGGAAAACTGGACAGTGGCAGAGCTGGAGCCATTCAGGAGGACAACAGAACTGTTAAGAAGGACAACTGGAAAAAAACAGGCAGACAGGTGGAGCCATTTTGGAGAACTATCAGCAGGTTGGGCAGATAGGCAGAGCTGCTCTAGAGCACAGGCTGGAGGCTTTTGGCAGGGGCCTTGAGGCTAGATGTGATGGCAGGCAGAGCTGCTTTAAAAGGCCCTATGTCAAGGCAGGTGGCTAGACAGTCAGTCCTATAGAGTGCAGGAAGCTACTGACAAGAATGCATGACAGGAGGTCAGTGGCAGGAGATTTGATTGATCTAGCAGGTACTCAGTGGGGACAATCGGCTAGGGATCCAGATGATCTGGTTGGACCTTGTTGGAGACAGCTGACTGGGACTGAGAAGATCTGGCTGGTGGGGAGCCATCGTGCTGGGGTACCGGAAAAGCAAATGGCATGTGGAACCATAGGGACGCACCACAGCTTCTTCTGTGGAATCCACAGCGATACCCCGTGAAAATGGCAAGGCAAGTCCCTTTGAAAGATGGCCACTTTAGGGTAGCTTCTCAACTGGGACACTGAAGGTTTGTAGGGCTCAGGGAAGGCAGAGAGGAGCCTACCAATCCAGAGGCTAGCCAAATCTGATGGGTGCCGGGTTTTAATAACACAGAAGTGAGTGTGAGGCTACAAGGGAATGCCGCAAATGCAAACATACCAAGCAAAGAGGAGGAGTTCAGGGATTTACAGGCACGAGGTTCATGCACTGCTTCAGGTTTCAGGTTCATACAGGTGGCTGAAAAGCAAGCAATGAATCAACATGGACAACTGGCACTGACTGGGGAAAAGGGTTTGGTTTATATACTGACAGGACTAATGAGGAAGAGTGGGAGCAGGTGAGTGGGTGAATGAGAGAATCAGGTGACTGTGACTAGTGGAGAAAGTCTGAGGATACCAGGTGGACAGGTTGAAAATGGCAAGAAGCAATATTATTCTCTGATATTCCAAACTGAAATGTTAATGTTGAACACCTGCTACCACAAATACTCTTTTGGTGCAGGTTTTTTATATTAACGTGTGAAATGTGTATGATTTGGCAATGTTTCACAAGGTGTCTTTAGTCGAACAAATACATAAACAGCTGTTTTAGATGTCACAATCATACAGGCAATAGCCATTACGACTGTATTATTCAGTCTTTTGGTCTGAAGCTACCCGGCCCAATAATTACTGCCCACTGCCTGGATGTGTGATTTAAACTCCGCCACTGCATCAGCAACTGATCAAGAGTCTGTGGAGTGTCTCACTGCTTCAGCTCAGATGTTGCCGATTGGAATAAACATCAACCTGGCAATCTTATGTATAACTGTGCATGTACCAAACAGAAGAAGGATTTTTGATTCAATTCTGCTTGACAATTGAGTTAACTTATTCCTCTTTAAATGTCATTAAAAATGATCTATTCGTCTGCAAATCTCACATTGCTTATTCACATTTATTTACTTTGCAGGCTGGTACACGTCTATTTTCTCATTATAATGGCTTCTCTAGCTAATGTAATGTATTTCACATTATTTTGCAAAGTTAAATGTTTTAATTATGAGAGTAGTAAGTCATTTTTGATTTGTGTGTTATGGCATCTTTCCCTTGAGGTTTGTGAAAAATCCAACATGCATTGCCTCAGATATTAACAATGTTACTCTCTCCTATGCATACAAATTAATGTAATTCTTTAATGTATCCTATCAGAGCAATGGCATGCATTATTAGAAATCATTGTATTTTCTTTTTTCTGTTATCCTCTTTCTCTTTATGAGTTTAACAATATGTTTTGCTGAAGCCAACAGTTGCTACAGCAACCAAGACATGGTCAAAACATTGTCTGCTTGCTTAACAAGAATTACACTTACTGCTCCATTGGTGGCACTGTGATAATAAAGGTTAGATGATTTTTTGACTTAACAAGACCTATAATCCATGTTTGATTGTTTTCACTCAGATTCTGTCACTCAAGATAAATCTAGTTGAAATGCAGTTGTTGTTTTTTTCACCATATACACTTTAAAGGGTAATTTATTTTATTCCTTTCTGTTCCCATCTCTATGAAAACAAGGAATAGGTGGTATAGTAATTGTGGTTGCTATTTCCCATTGTTGTTGCCTTTCTGAAGTGTATTCATATAGGAGAATGTGAAAAAGCACAAAGAGCACCCTTATGTTAAGATTTTATCCACCAACTACTGGAAAGGTTTCCATAAAATTTTAGATCGATGTTCATGGTACCCAGATGATGACTCCTTTGACCATCTGATCTTGCATCTAGTATCATCATCAGGTTCATGTTTCCAACTGACCAAAACTTAACTCTAAAACATGTCCTCAAAATATATATGGCCTGTAGATGATGAATATATATGATAGTATATGTATTATTTAGTAGATCGGCATCGGATCGCAATCGATAATGCCCCTATCGGTTTTGATCGGAGTTCTCAAAATAGATCAAATCAGGCCGATCAGATGACGTTTCAATATAGAGACAGTGCATTGACTGCATGCAGGGTGGGAATTTCACGGCGGCCATGGCCGCCGTTGCCCCGCACTTTGGCCTTGATGCAGCGTGAAAAAAAAAACAACTCATCGTACGGCCACAGTGGCCTTTGTGCCCCTGGCCCGGTCAGCGTAGCGGCTTGCCTTTAATTACAGCCACATGAGTGCACAGTAGTCACTCACAGTAACTTCAGTGAGTTCGCAGTTCGCGCAGGTAGAGTCTCATCATCACGACGATCTCACGTGAAAGCCTCTCAAACAGCAGCAGCGTCTCAAAACAGAAGAACGAAACATACAGCACAGCGAGCGAGCACAGCCGGTTTTGACATGATACGTAACTGACTTATGTGGTAGGAGTTAGTCCGGTAAAGATGGAAATATATTCACAGATTCGAACTTCCCGGATCAATAATTCTTAAGTGAAACCTTGTTAAAACACAAACGACGGCTTTTTCCTACCGTAGTAAGGAAGACAACGAGCTACAACCGTATGTTAATCAAAACGAGCGTCTGGACATCAACTCTGGTCTCTATGATCAGCTGTCTGTGTGAGACGAGGGCGCAGGGACCGTCTACAAAGTGCAACACTGAAAAGAGAAACTACAAAAAATTCAATAACTTCACTATTATTCAGAGTGTAGTGTCACCAAAATCACTCCACACATCAGTGGACTCCTGCTGGTTATTCCAATTTTTTTTGTTTGGAAAAAATGTGCTTTGCCATAATTTTGGGGAATTTCTATTAGGAGAAATATTCAATAACACTAATATTCAGTGTGGTGTCACAAAGATCACCTCACCCTAACCCTACTTAACAAAAACTACTTTGTAATGTAACTTTAACTTGATTTTGGTATTAAAAAATGTTTTAATACATAATCCATGTCTTATTATAAATTAGGATGTTATGGTATCAGTCTGAAATTTTACTCAGTGGCCTTTATGCCCTGTCATGAGGCCTTGGTGCCCCTGAAAAAAAAAGTGAAGGCCAAATGGACTTGCCCCTAAAATGACAAAATTCCCACCCTGACTGCATGCATTCCCACTAGTAATCTACAGTTACTCTATGTAAGCTGAGTCCAAGTTGTCTCTAAGAGAGTCTCTAGAGTGTGGAATATTGCACATTGCCTCAGCCTGCAATAAAACGGTGGTCTATTCATGATACTTTCTCATCTCCTAATATATATATATATATATATATATAAAAATATAATAAAATAAATTTTATTATATATAATTTTTATACTCAATAATACAATGTCAATGTTGTGTAAGAAGAATTATTAATCAAATATATGAAAGTTACACAAGACAACAATATAGAAGAATTATCGGGATCGGCAGATACTGCTTTTGGTGATCGGTGATCTGCCCCAAAAATTCTGATCGGTGCATCTCTATTATTTAGTTTAAAAAAAACTAAGATATGACACAAAATGGGCAATGTTTTTAGCCATTTTTTGTGAACTTTCACAAAAGTTATCACTGCTGCCTTGTCACAATGTTGCACTGCAAAGGTGCTCTCCTATAAAAAGGCTGCCGGCTAGACAGCACACACACACACACACCAAATACATACGTCCAAACAGGCAAGATTTAAGAAGCCTGTGTGAAAACAACAATTTCTAAGCATACCTAGTGTTCAAGGTCATTGTTGTCACACACTCATACAGGAAATGGTGTAAGTGCCCATGACTGCCTCTAGATGTCACTAGACCAAAGACTGGGCAAGGATCTGTGCATTTTTCCTAATCCCATTTCAGATGAGTTTTGGAGCTCTATTCTATATAGTACATTGTGTAACAACATGTTAAAATGTTACACTTTGATAGTTAGGTCATGCATTTCCTCTAGCTGTAGTAATTTGTGCTATTTATATTGTTTAAAGTACATTTTGTTTTGGTTTTGCACACATTCCTTCTAGCTATATTAAGATGGAAATTCCTCAACTGATCCCGATTACATTTCTTTTACATCTTACTTCTGTGATTTTATTTATTTTTTCTTATACAACTCATTTGTTAAAATCAAAGGTAAAAAGATTTTGTTCATAGACAGGAGTAGTAACACTCTGGTGTTGGTGAGATATAGTGATTTAAACAGGCTATATTTTACCACTTAGTGAGCAGCATTGTCTGTGGAAAATGGCACTTTGTGAGGCACTCACAGCTACTGTGTTCTGAAGTATTGCTGATTGACTTGTAAAACAACCTGAGATAAGAGGAGATCCATGAACATCCAGTGTGCTTTGGAGTCACTTTAACTGAATATTGAGAAGACATTATTGGCTGTGCTTCAACTGTTGAGAACTTGTCAATAAGAGTTTGTGTAGGGGGGCATTATGTGCTTGAAGAGAATGGATTTACATAAATTTCACTGTGCATCTTCGATCCTTTACTTTTAAACAACACACTCATTTGTGTTTGGTCGGTAGAATTGTTCCTGTGTTTTCATGTCCAAAGGCTAGTTGTATTTGCTGTTCAAGAGGCACTACTTTTTTCACCACTTCCTTAATGTGGAGAATCCAAAAATGGTGTTGTACTTAAATTGCAGCCTTCAACTGTGTAATATTTATTGATACCACGGCAACCTGCAATTGAAATTGCATTATTTGGCTGCTTTACCCATTTATGCACCCTGTTTCTGGTCAGTCAGTATGTTGGCCGACACATCTCTTTTGTACATTTAGTTGTTGTGACCAAACGTTTCCCACTGCTCACTTTTCAGCAGCTATCGCCCAATATTCATAGAAACATTTCTCTTTATTAGCAGTCATGATTGTAATGATCCAAAGTGATATTTTAAACTATTGTGCCCTCAGCTGTCCTGATGAGGAACTCTTTGTTGCTACTTTTCTTGGAACGGGTTTCTTGTTTTTGTCTAAAGTCTTAATGCCCTGACACACCCTGAACGACTGGCTATCACTTGTAGTTCTTGTGGTGTGTTTGGCTCCATTGTCATTCATCTGCCCTTATCAGTAGACCCTTGCCTGATTCATCTTGTTGAACTCGGGTTAAAGGCAGTCTATCTGTTGGCTGTCTGCTGGCTGTTCAGCACACCAAATCTCGATGTCTAGTTTCTCTTTTTTCTTCACTTCAACATTTTTTTTTCTTTATCTACTGCCAACCACAAGCAAATGTTAAGCAAATTGTAACACTGACCACATTTTCGATGTCTATCTCTTTTACTCCGCACAGGGAGCATATGTAGCTAAAAAATTAACGCAAAAATGGAGAATAAAACGTAATTTTTTTTAACCTTTTTTAAATTATTGTATTAAATGATAAATATCTGAGTTATGTAATGAGCGGGGGTTTACTCATTTTTTTGGTGGAAAATTAAGCGCAAATTCTTCAACTATTGCGATATCTTTTTACTTGTTTGTTTTATTTATTGCAAACTCTTAACAGTGAAACACCAGACACACCATAGGGTGTCATGGCAGTTCCAGCTGTATTACTGATCTACAGACTGTTTCTGTTTCAGTGCTGCCTAATGGAGCCTGTAATCTGCATATAGTTCCCCGAACAATAGAGCTGTAATTTTGAAAAATGTAAATATAAAGGAGAGGAATCCTAGCTGGATTTGTTCTCACATGTAGATGACAAAAGAAACTAGCCTAACCTCAATGCTTCTATCAGACTAGCACTGCAGACCTTCTCTTGTGTGCGGGAGCACAGGAGACAGAGAGAAGCACAAGGCAAAAGAGAGCACAGCTACCAACTCCTCCAGGTCACATGGACCTGCAAGGGGGCGAGCTGTGACACAGAATACAGTAGGTGCAAGGGTTTATCCATGAGGACAGAGACATTTTAACGCTTAATGATAGGAAGATCACTATAATTCTCCCTCTGCTGGCCTCTTGGGGAACTACAAGTCTACTACAAAGTGAGTCAACAAAATGGCTGACCTGCATAATGCTGTGAGAGGTCTGAAAAGCAGACCATATGTTGTTCACTTATGTAGGCAATGAATAAGAAAGACTTGTCCTTGATTTCTTGTCTTCCTCCTTCTGAAAATCCATGAAATCACAGAACAAAAACATAAGGAGAAAATATAGAAAAGATATGTTATCACTTTTAGAAAACTACTTTTCCAGATTTACAATCCTGGCTGTCTTTGTGCTCCCCAGGTAGTCAGGGTTAGACCGTCTCACGTGTGCTATTTTTTTACTTTTTAAAACAATCAACGCATGGAGAGCAAACCTCTCAAGGTCACTCACATACAGCCTGCAGTGGACCTCAAACACACCTACAATCATATGATGTATATCTTACAAACCTACACGAACACCGCCATGTGTACTTAACACTTTCTCAGGCTGTTGTTCTTCTGACTCCTCCTCCACCATCTGATCCCTCCCCCTCAGCCCCGCAGTCTGCCTGTCTGCTTGTCGCGGTCAAAGACTGCCACAGCCCCCTCCCTCCCCATGCTAATGTTCTGCTCCCTGTTGTCCCCACTGCCGACCGGCGGGCTCAGTCGGGCTCTTCCAACCACACTGCAGTTTGGTTACTCCAAGCAGAGGTGCTGCTGCTGCCGTGGCTCTAACACACACTCGTGTTCAGTCCTGCAGATCATTCATACAAACCGACCCACCACGTCCCGGAGCTGTTCATACCTACCTTGCCGGCTTTAGCTACACCGACTTCAACACCGCTGCCGGTACGGCGACGAAAAAAAGCAGAGCGTTAACACCGCCGACCAACGACTGACGTCTCTGTGCTCGAAAAGAGGAGGAGCCTGTTCGTGAGCGAAAGAGGAGAGCAGTCGCTCGAGTCCGCGACTGCACAACCACACAGTTGTTGGGGCACAACTCGCCAGTTTCTCCGTTGTTCGTAGAAAGCTGTGGGAAAATATACCACCCTGACCACAACGGTGACACATAAAAACCTCCGGAAGAGCTTAGCAGCAGCTAGAGGAGGAGGAGGCAGTCTCCTACGGATCCAGACTGAAAATCGCGGGAACATCGCTTGGCGACGCGAAGAGTCGGTGAGTCGAGGTGTTTACTAGCATGCTAGCCAAGCAGCTTTCTTAGCTTAACTGTTGATGCAGGTAGATGTTACTTCTGGGATTTGTTTTGGTCACGAATAGAAACATTAGGACAAGGCTTACTGACAACACTTTTTCTGTTTTTTGGTATGTGTGGCACATTTTAAAGTGAGCCCTACTAGTTGGGTTTGTCGCGGGCGTTGAATGTAAGGTTAGCTAGTACTTGCTTTGACGCTAGCTGAGTGGATAACTACAAAAATTACTTATTGAATAATATTTTTCTAGTCACTTGAATTGTCCTTTTTTCTTTTTCATAAACATTACAACGCATGTCTCTGAAATGTAAAATTTTTGTGAAAGTGATGTCGCGAGGTTCACAGTCGCGTATATTGCCTATGGAACTATTGAATCGCTAATGGACATTAATTCAGAATAAAATTTAATCAAACATTAGAAAGTGAAAACTACTTTATGCTTGTAATGTGTCTTTTGTTTTTTATGTTAAAAATGAACCCCTTTTTTGGAAAAAAGCTGCTCTCTTATCGCTACCCTGTTCCTGTTGCTAAGCAGTGGTAACCTGGTCGAAGAACACTTGGAAGATAAAAACACAGACAATGAACAAGAAAAAAAAACAGACACACTCCTCTGATTTAACAAACTCACACCACTCATAATCAAGTAATCAAACACTTTTTATTGTATTTCAGTGACTTCCCCATTTAGGAACTGGAAACATACATTTATATTGTTTATTTTAACCTAACTAAATTCTCAAAGGTCCAATCCTACCGAGCCAGTGAGGCAACTAATGTGTCGGTGCTAAAACAAGCAGCAAGCACTTCCAGCAACACTGCAGAGGTAGCAGTTGGGGGGAGGGGAAATTAAGACATGTTTTGATTAGAAGTTGTCTACCCAGAGATAATAAGTAGTATAGGTAATAGTAAAACAATAAATCAGCTTTGCCAATTTAATCAACACCTTTGATAGAGCTTCAGAAAGGAGTTTTTGGCTTCTTTTAAACACAACCATTATTTGATGGAGATTATTAGTGTCTCCAAGATGAAAATCAACACTGAATTTGGGCACGGAATCCAAAGCGGTCTATGTGAAGAGGAATCTGCTGCATCCTCTACATTTCATAGTTAAATCCCCCTCTTGGTCAAAAGTGGTACAGACCAGTAATTTTCCATGCACCACACTGTCCCAGGATGTGGGTGTGGCTTAATGTCAATGGTAATACAAGAGTTTTGCGGTTTTTCCCTTGCCCTTTCCTGTGTGTTTCCAAAAGAGAAAAAACTAATCAGCATCCTTTTTTTTAAATTCAGATTAAGTGATGTGCAGATAAGTGATCAATTCAGTGTTTGCTGTATATAGCTGAGAGCCATAAGTCAGCCCCAGTTTGGGGAAGGTGGCAGTCTGCAGAATTGGGCTGTTTTATCATATTCATGATGTTTTTTTTTTAAATGTCTCAATTTAGTTCATGCAAAGTGAGTTGCTTCAGTTTTCTTTTTACCTTTGGGGACATGGTACAGCCCTGTTTCTAGCGTCACCTCCCCCACTTCACCAGTGGCAGTGCTCACATGGTGCACTTGTAATGCTTCAGTCTGTTTTTTCTCTGCTGAAGAGGAAGCAGCCTTAAGAGGCTCCACCTACATTTTTCAAAAGCTTTCCTGTCGATGTCAGAGTGAGTTATTTTTTGCATAGCTAAATTTATTTACCTTTCATCCAATGAAATCAATGAAGTTTCCCACTGATCTTACAAATGGTATATCAATTTCCAGGGTTAGCAAAATGCAAATCTATACTGAATGTGAGGATAGGAAATTTGGTCATAGTTAAAAATTGAGACCTCCAAATGTCCTTCATTTGGTGAGAAGAAGAGTGTATGTGCCTGTCAGTGGCTCCTTTCTCAGTCCTGGTTTATACAGGTCTGGTGCCAAATGTAAGTCAGTGCTGTGCAGCTGCTGGCCCATGATCCACCACAGGTCCATGGAAACACCAACCCACATACGTCCATGGCCTCCGTACTGTCAGTTTTACACATCTGTGATGTATTCAATCGCATAAATGAGATGCATGTGGATCTTAAATGTGCCTATATTAAGCAGTATTATAGGATAGTTTAATATGTTTCATTTCAGGTAAGCTGTGTCTCTGTCTCATTAGATCGTTTGTAGATGATGGAGAGTTAAATGTGGCATTACGCTCTTTACGATTCATAGAAATCAGCCATTTGAAATTACTATAAAAAAGCAATTTTGTAAAAATATTGGTAGTGACACAAAGTCCATAATTCTGTCAATGCAATTATCATATCAAATATACAAAGAAAATGCTCTTGTGGGGTCATAAATATTGATTAAGATGTCAACCCGGTCCTCATTATTTGACCATATATATTTCTAAATCTACATACAGAATTTAGCTTGTTTTTAATTTCTATGCATGTTTCTCATCTCATCATAACAAAAAATTTCTGCTTCATTTTAATGCCATTGTTATAAACTCTTTTGATGAAAATCAATTTGGGAATGATAACAGGTTTTAATCCTGTATTTTTATGTGAGAACCGGCTTCAACCAGTTACAGCTGGTTTCTTTGCTTCAGGCTGAAAATGAGAGTGGTAAGAAATATGATCTTGGTTAAGTCTCAAAATACCCAGTGTTTGTTATTCATCATTTATAACCTGCCATGCTGATAATTAGAAAGGCTCGTTTTAAATTTGTTCTTTGCATTTCACACATGGGCTATAATGAATTAGTCAACCTTACATACATGTGTGTCTATTTTAAGGGGAGCCCTATCATGCTAATCTTATCCTTATTTGTAATTTTTATGGAGAACACAAGTGCTCACAACATGTATACATGCGATACACTGACCGCTAGAACGTGCTGTTAATCTCAAATAATGTTACACTCAAACCACCAGTTTGAAAACATTGTTTATGATTTTTTCATCATGTAAGGTTTTCAGAAAGAACCTGCAACAGAGTAGACGTCAAATATGTTCAGGCTTGCATGTACTCACAAGTCTCTCCTCCCACTCCCAATGCCTTATGCATTGCGATTAAGTGTGTCCGCTCCATTCATGTAGACTTGAGAGTTCACTGCATGAATTTGCAATGCTATGACAATGCCCTCAACTCTATTACCACCATTTTTCAGCTTTGATCCAAATCAGAAATTCCTTTATTAGTCCCTCAAACGGATATTTGTGCGTCACAGCAACCATAAGGACAGTTCAATATAACTTAATATTATTGTCTTATTATCCCCCCTGCACACTGTTAACGTAAATTAAATATCAAATTTACACGTCATTCGCATGACTGAGTGCAAGTGTTGTCAAAATTAGAAATTTCCCATACATATCGATATTGAATATTTGAAGCTGTTTCAGTACTCATTTCCTGCATCGATACAGAGGCTCCAGCTGCGCATTCTGGCTCTGTCCTCTCTCCAACAGTGAGCTGATGCACACTGATCTGAGTTCCTTCCAGTGAATGGCAAGACCAGCGGCCTGCTGGGCCTAAGTTTCATGGAATTTCTATTAAATTCTATTAATTCTGAAATATGTTCAAAAAGCAGCAAACTACCATGAGGAATAACTCTGTGCATAGGTTGCATGTGTAACATCAAATACGTAAATTGCCTATTGAAACCATGACCACTTCTCGCAGACAAGACAGCTTGTCTGTGATTTTTTACTGACTTCACGTTTCACATCTCGAATGCGCCGGAAACAGTTGCTAAAGAAGAGAAAACAATGATAGTAGCATTGTGAGGGAAGTGTCTGTAAAATTATGGATAAATTATTTCAAGCTTCACAACTCCCGCAAAATGACTTGTTTCAATCAAATTATTTTACCCCCCAATCAAGTTAGCCGGGCACTAAAGCGTTCAGCAATCCAGGTATTTTCACAGCCAGGAATGTGTCATGTAAATTACCAATGTTGCAGTAGATCACCTTCAGTTTTCTAATCTGTCAATTGATGGACAGGCTTGACATTTTTTCCAATATTGTTAAAAAAAGTCAGTCAGTAATGGAGGACACTAGGTTAACGGGACCTCGGGTGTGTAAAGTTTAACGTGTTTGTCTGGGAATAGATGCTACACCTTCTCACAGCTCAAGACAAGCTGGGTCTTGCTTGAAACCTGGTGATTGAAATGATTAGCCATGAAGTTAGCAATGACCGAGGCTCGCCTTTTTGCTTTGTTGTTCTGCCAGAGGGAGAGGCATTATGGGGTCTTCAGAGTCATTTATGGACCAGGTTGAACTTTGGGTGCAAGCGCACAGAGTGGTGCAAGTTGCCTTGCAGCCTAGTGAAAAACTGTTGTCGCACAGTGAAAGCCATTAGAAATAATGGGTTTCAGCGGTTGCATTCTGCCGAAAAAGCACTCAAAGCATTTGGGAACCGTAGTTGCGGGGTCTCTGTATGAAAGGGGCTTGGAGCTATTCAGCGCTCCAACTAGAGTTCCCTGTGGCTCAAAAGCTTTCTTTCTGAACCGAAAAAGCCTGCAAATGCACTGCTTCTAACCAATGCAGAGACTAGCAATATCGGACCCATGCCCAGCTTGATTACAGAGATCAGATCGGAACATATTTTAAAGCTGATGGCTACTAGCAAGATACGGTTTATTTAAAAGTTGTCAAAACAACACTTTGTGTTTTACCTAATCTAGTGACAGTAGCCTCCTCCCCTCTCATACTGGTTAATCCATCCTTCTTGCCAAGAAATTTGGTAAATATGTTCAGGTTCTCTCTTATTCCTCTTGCTGATGTAGGTATGGCTAATCAACTTATTATTTTGTGCTTAAAGACGACTTGTTGTGAAGGTGACGGGTGACAAACGGAAGAAACTATCACACTGGCATATTGCATGCCTTATTGACCTATCAGTAAACCAAGCTTACAATGTTAAGTTGTTTGCTACAAAATTGAATGACACCAGCAAGCAGGGCCACCCTGAGCTGAAAATAACGGCACCAAAGCACCTTAAATCATGTAGAAGTATTTTGGGTTCTGCAACTTCGATGGCGATGTAATTATAGAAAAGGATATTTGTTGACTTAATGCAAAGCAACGTCTTACCCCCAGATTCCACTAGGATTCCACAATTTTAGACAATGCTCGTGTTTCATCGGCTGATCCACAGCACATTCTACCAATGTTCTGGAAGTGGCTCTCCACTCTCCTCAGCGGAGAATATGCTCCAAGTTTATTACTGATGGACGCAGACCGCAGATGCCTGGTTAGCATGGAGCAGATCAAGCCAGACATGAATTCAGGCGGCGGAACGGCATTTTGCATCCAGTAAATGTTCATTCTTGTGTGCTAAATTGTTAAAACGTACAATATACCAGCTTAAAACGGACAAATAACAAAATGACTTAAGTACATAGCCTACTCAACCCCAGAAGAAGCACGAAAATCAAGCATCAGGCAGGCCTGGTGCTCCACTTCTGAAACATCCCCAATGGACCATGAAGCTGCATGGAGGATGGAACAAAACAGCAGGCGCACATGCCGGGTCACAAAGACATGCCCATAGGAAACAAGGAGTTACTCTACAGCAACACCAAATCGGCAGACTCACTTGCTAGTTTGCCACCGATGTGAGGTAGAGATGCAGCACAAACAAGCAAAGCAGCATGAAGGGTGTACATTCTTTTGCATATTACTCAGTGCACTTATCTTCAGGAGCCCTTTTCAAGGAGCTCAAAACGCATACCCCCGGTGGAATAACAAGATCAATGGTTAACCTCTGACATCCCTAGTCTGACTGCACCTTAAAGTACCTGATGTACTGTCTTTTGTGACACAACATTGTCAGGGCTGCCAGTCAGCATCCGTAGCACTAGTCGTGTGGTGTGTCAGAGAATCCAATGGCTCAGACAGCCGACAGCCAACCTTCCCAGACTTTGCATGTTGAATCGGAGCAGGCTCCATCCGCACAACTCCGTCCAAGCAGCTCCAAAAGAAAAATGTAGGTGACTAGCAATGTAGTGATGTTCAGTGTTCTTTCACCTAAGTGTTAAATGGGCTTAGGAAGAATAGATGGCCATCGTCAGCATAGCAGTTGTAGCAGAAACTGAAATGGGATTTTGCAATGTTAAAAGTTAACCTCAACTTGAGTGATCAGCAAGCATTGTGCAGTTGCAAGCCTCAAGCGTCCAGCTCCTGCTTATTACAGACCCATATCGCGGGATTGGCTTTGTAGACATGAAAACAGAAATGCTCCCTTGCTGGCTATTTTAAGACAATCTGAACCCCACAGAGGTTCAGGATCAGTCTTTTGTCTCTTCTGTGGTGCAGACAACAGTGTCTCTCGAAGTCTGTCTGTGACATTGAATACCATGACAGCGGTAGACGTTTTGAGGCTTTCAAGCCTTTGAGGCAGCCCAATTTTTTATGCTAAGGTTATCTGCAGGAGTGCCAATCACAGCAAGTGCTGTTGGGGTTGTGCAAGCTTTTCAAAGCAAAAGCCTCCCCCAACTGTCAGTGTGTTTACATGACACTCAAGAAAACCGAATTACTGGGTTAGTCTGACTATGATCGGATTTTTAAGTTGCATGTATACCTTAGTCTGACTAAAATCAGACCAGATCGGATTTCTCATAGTCGAATTAAAGCACCCAGATTATTCGATTGATAGTCGCATTACTCCTGCATGTATACGTTCCATTGGATCGGATTTTGCGTTCTGCGCAGGCGCGAGAATTTTTCCCCGGGGCCGTGAGCCAGAAGTAGACAGACTGCGGTGGTGTCTTTCCTCCGAAATCACCACAAGAAAGAGCGCCATTGTGCACCTAGTTTGTGTAATTGTCATGTACACCATATACGTAATGTACGAAGATGTAGCTTCGTCTCGCTCTTCGTATGTCATCTTTCTTGAATGCCGAGGCAGCTGGTGACGTAAAGAGGTCAGCCGGAGGTGGCTCTGTTACCACTAGTTGAAATGGGTAAAGCGCCACCTAGCGTACCGGGGTATGACGTGCTCCGGCCCAATAATCCGATTTTCTCACCGGCATGTATACTCGGATAATTGCAATTGTCTGGTTGAGTAGCATAGTCGAACTGTGCCTGTAATCAAACTAAGCTGTGCATGTAAACGCACTGTGTGATGTTTAAAATGGTGCTCGAAGAGGTAGTTACAAGTGCTTTCCGACCAGCTCATAATTATTCATGGTTTCATTTTTTTAAATATATCCACAATTTACAGATTTGCAATTTCAAATGCAACTGCTGCTCTTTGCTACCTATCCTTGGCTATAGCTAACTCCTGTTGGCTAATTAGTTAATGGCTCAGTTGACCTTGAAGCCAGTAGCCCTAGAGTTTTCGTGGAACAAGACCTTGCATTAGAGTGAACACGATGGAAGCCCAAACAAGACTGAGCAAAGCCTCCAATTTGACTGAGGTCAGATTGAAGACAGGAAATATAGTGTGGCGCTGCTTTATAGTTATTCTAATCAGGACTATCACTCTGGGGACAAGAAGAGAGGCATGAAGCGGCAGAGAAGAGAGCAATTCTAGACTTTTGGTGAGTTATATTTAGTTTATCTCAAGTTTGAAAGCAGAGTCATTTACCATGAGTAAATTTATCATTGATTAATTATAAATTAGCTCCACAAGAGAGATGGGCGCGCCCCTGTCATATCTCCCAGCTTGAAACTATGTTGGCACCTGGACTATCATCTCTTGTGGTACAAAGTGGTATTGAGATGTGGTAGTAGGCCATATCTTAAAAATGCTCCTTTAAAGCATGCCTAAACATTTAGTTTAATTGATCAACAGACACCTTGACCGATGAAATGCCAACAAAAGTATCCAATTTGAGACATTTCCTTCTCAAAAATATGAGAAATTAAGAAATAACATTTAGGTCCATTTGTCTGTGGTGTCTAACAAGATTGCTGGTGTTTTGGCAAGGAGGTAACATTCAAATATGGATACAGCTTTAGAGATGGGGCCCTGATCATTCCTATGACATTTTTCAGTGGCCTGAAAGCTCGACTACTCGGGTTTAAAATTTCCTGGTCCTTTTGCACTGTGGGGTTCATTGAGCGTACACACTGGAGACTAATGCCAGACAAAGCCGGCTATGTTCCAGTTTAGCGCCTAGTTAGGTTGTTACTGCAGAACATTTCAGTCCTGTATTAGAGATTCATGTAAAATGATTATATAAAGTAAAATTCACAAAGTGTCAAAGGTTAAATACAAGATAGAAAAATGTATTACCCCTTGTACATCAAAAGAAGTCAAAAACTTCAAATGAACCAACCTGCATGGAAAAAAGCAGAGATATTTTTTAGCAAAATAGAAATGTACAGTCATATTGCAGAGTCAGCTGTGTTCCTGGTGAAAGGAAGGCTTTCTGCTGTAACCATGCACAGCAGCAGCAGTGGTAGCAGCAGCCATTTTGTGCTGTAGCATTCACAGCAAGCGATCTATCAGGAGGAAAGGAGTGGGGGGGGAGTGTTGAGCAAGCTAGCTTGGACTAATCCAAAACATTAAGCCCAGTAAATGTTAGTTATTTGTTTTCTATGTTTCTTGCAGAAAGCTATCTGCATTTTTCTTATAACTGATTCCTCACATTCCCAAATGGAAGAGAGGAAAAAAGCATCTTATAGTATTGGATTTATCCCTCTATTAAAAAATCTTATTTATAAAAGCATCTTATCTAACAGCATATCAGAAATGTGGCCGAAACGTAGATGAGTTACTGAGATTGAGAGAAATTTGATCAAAGAGCTCAGGGAGAAGAGCCGCTCTTTCAGGCCCGAGCTTGGAGTTTCTACTTGTTTAGGAAAATTAGAAAACTAAGACTATTTTTCTGTTCAACATAGACCTATCCAGTTTTAAACTTATAACTGCATAGCTCAAATCGTTTAGAGAGCATTGTATTTGTCATTCACCTCTCTAGCTCCCTCCCTTGTTGACGAGAACACCCTTCTTGCTGCAATGGTTTAGTCCATGCTTGGCTGTAAAACTCCAGACTGGAGCAGACTGCCGGTGTGGGGGAGGGGTGCTGGCGCTCTGTGTCAGGCTGTGGGCTTCAGTTATGACTGTGTGGTGCTAGCTAAAGCTCATATGTTCTGACTTGACTGCAGATACGCCAAAAATGGTATTTAGGTTACTACAGATTTACCAGATAAAGGAGAGAGCAACTGCATGCATATATTTCAGTTCTGCAATTAACCAAATATGTTATTATTACTTTATCTTCAGGGAACCTAGATTGTTTATTTTGCACCTGGTGTTTTTATGGTTTATTATATAGTGTGTTTGACATTCATAGGGGTTTTTGTAGCCATTATATGAACCACCCTCAGAAGCGCATGGCTGAAGAATAAGCACCATGTGCTTGCTTGATTCACATTGAAACTCCTGGTTTTGCCCACCCCCTCCCTGTTTTTCTTCCCTTTTTTCCTTCTACCCAGCTCTTGCTAGTCTCCACTTATTTAAAAGAACAGATAAAAACAACAAAAAATGAAGCACGCGAACATTGTTTGGGCAATGATAGGCTAAGAGGCAGTGCTTTTAGACTATTGCCTAACAATTAAACTGTTTTGAAAATATAATATTTTTTCTAAGTAATATTTTGCTATGTGAAAATTGTTCGCCTTTAAGCTCTGTCCATTTGTCTCTGATCATGTTTCCTTCCTGTCAAAAACCAGCCAACACAAAACTGTATTATCACATGGGAG
The DNA here is from genome assembly GCF_900880675.1 of Sparus aurata. Classification (NCBI taxonomy): domain Eukaryota; kingdom Metazoa; phylum Chordata; class Actinopteri; order Spariformes; family Sparidae; genus Sparus; species Sparus aurata. The sequence continues at coordinate 21,580,321 of NC_044187.1, read as the reverse complement.
AGCATGAAAAGATAAAGTACTAGAAGTTAGTTAAAAAGCAATGTGAATACGAGAAATGTGAGCTATTCCACTTCGCCAGGGTATTAATATATGATGTGTATTTTTTCAGGCATTGTCGCAAAAAACACATGCTAGCATATGTAGAATGTATTATGAACATTAAAATCCTGTATATTTTTCTTTCCATTCATACTGCCACTTGTGGGATTTCACATACAAGTGTGCCCATCAAAACACTTTGTTTCCCAAGTCAGGATAATGAGGGACTGGATTCTCTCCCTGCTTGCTTTGGGTAAGAGGCAGAATACCGTCTACCACAGCTTGTCAGTCTGCCACCAAGCTAACATCTACAGAGACACTCATCCAATCCACACTCATTTTCACACCTCTGGGCAATTCAGAGTTTCCAGTCCACCTGACTAGCAGGTCCCTGTTCTTTGATGGAGAGTGGAAATCTTCTGGGGGAAACGCCAACAAGATAAATATATAAAGTTCCATAGACAAAGGACTGAAGTGACAGAATCTCGGAGTTGATTACATACAGAGCTGTACATAAGCCAGCAAACCTTTCCTGATTACACAATCACTGCTCGTAATCAGGATGTTATTGGGAAAATCAGTTAGCAAGAGAATATCAAAGGAGCGTAATGATGTTTTGAACATGGCTTAAGAAACAGCAAGAATTAAGTTACAAGTTAATGTACAAATTAAATTCAAGTCACATTAAAGTCAGTATTATGATAAAAAATAGAGCTACCTGCTGTAGGAGAATCGTGCGAAATTTGCATGTCTCCATTTTTCATAATATTTCAGTAGGTCCATTTAACAAATAGTCTTTTTACACACAGGAACTGCTTTTAATGTCATGGTGCTGCCGAAACATGATAAGATGTTGTGCAAGATACAACAGGCTGTGTGACTGCGCACAGGAGACCAGGTGGCCATTTTGAGTTTCAGTGAATCCAGATGCAGGCAGTGAGGGTGAGGGTGGGGGAGGGGAACACTGCGCACTGTGCGCAGTAATGTTGGAATGCAGGCTCGGCTCTCACTAGCTGACATCTTTTTTTCCCTATTCAGTATAGCCTCCACAGAAATGTCTCACATTAGATAACTGCTAACATTTTTTTAAGGTTGGTTGAAGTTGAGACCAGCAGCATCCTGTGTAACTGAGACAGCTAAGTGTCAGGTTTACTGGCGTATCGGTTGAGGCACAACACAGACTGCTGAAGAAGAATCATTATTTTATTACCCAGTTACATTGATTTAGATTAATAAAACATTTAGCAGCATGGCTGAGAACTTGTAAGGTGAAAAATGAAAGTAAATGGTTTTGTTCGTTCTTCAGCCTTTACTTGGGGTGCTGCTGAACAGTGTGCACAAGATGTGTGAGCCCTTTACTCTTTAAAATAGTGAATCTCTGAACCAGGATTTACAGGTAACATTTAAAATAATTAAATCTAGTCTCATTTTCAATAAGTCAGTTTTTGTTAAGTTTTCCCTCAGGGATCTTGTATGAGTATGGAGATTTCTGCAGAGTTTTTTTAGGAGGCGGAGTTTGTAATAAGATCTGCTCACGCCTGTGCTCAGCATGCTGCTCACAGCAGCGCTGGTGGCCATTTTGTGTTTCTGCAGAAGCAGAAAGGGGGGATGGGCAAAGAAGACTCAACAAGGTTTTATTTACCCTCACAACAGGGCTTTTGATGAAGACAGGTGATGGTTGCCATTGAAGGTTCATTGTAATTAGCAATGACATACTGTCTGCTACTTATGCAGCAATCAATTTCCCTGTCTGTTATGAGTCTCAGTCAGTCAAGTCAGAAAATTACCTAAAGTATTTTGTGAAGAGCATACTGGTGCAAACTTTAATGAGGGAAGTGATAATGCATAAATGATATTTTTGAATTTATAGGTAGGTGTTCTTTGTTCCTCTAGAGCCAAGAGCCACCCCCGTGTTGGAATGGTTCAGTCTTTTCAACAGCGGCCGTCCTTGCTGTGGGAGAGGCTGGGCGGTTAGAGGCTGCCTAGTGTGTCAAGCTGTGCTCTAATTTCTTGCTGTGCGCAGCTAGCATGAGACTGTGAGGCTAAAAGGCGATGTGTTTTGTTCTAGTACGTGACTAAAAAAAGTATTTTGCTGAGATAATCTTTCAATCTCTAATGCCATAGTTGTGCTTATTCATGAAAAGTGGTTTTTGAATAAAGTGCTTATTTGTCTTTCATCGACTTGTTTCAAGCAAATATATCAAAAAACATCAGCTTAAGAAATCCTAACTTTAGCAGTGAAGTTTTTCTGTGGAAACTCAAGAAAGTAAAACTCCCTGTCCCCATTTAGCAAATCTGTTACTGCCCTTTGACTGTTCGATTACTTGAATACTTCATTCTTTATCTCTTTTGTTTAAAACGCCCCACCCCCACTCCCTCCCTGCATCAGAATGGTTCAGTCCATGTTGACTTGGAGAGGCTGTTCCAGAGAGAGAAAGAGCGTGTGTGTATGTTTCTGTCTGTGTGTGTGTGTGTGTGTGTGTGTGTGTGTGTGTGTGTGTGTGTGTGTGTGTGTGTGAGAGAGAGAGAGAGAGAGAGAGAGAGAGAGAGAGAGAGAGACACACAGGGGAGGGAGGGTGCAGCTGTCTCTAGGTTGAGTGTGCTGTGGGTGTGCAATTTAGCGCTGGCTGTGCGCCGCTAGCTAGGCCGCGACTAAAGTGCACGTTGTGTTGCTTTGTCATGTTGAAAATGGCTTGTTCTTTCTTTGCTGGTTATGGCTTGATATCACATATAATGACAGTTTTTGTGCCACTTGCTTGGTCAGTGTAACCAAAGATAGAGCCTTAAGAAGTCACAGTTTCTTTAAAAAAGAAGAAGAAAGAAAGGTGGAACAGTCTAAACCAGGCTCTTCTCCTTAACTTAGGCATTTTTTCAGGCCTTGTAAGACACTTGGCCCATTATTAAGCTCACCAAATTATTTATATATCCTCATTTTCTCAAGTCCTCCTTTCTAGGTGAACAAACATGCCTTCGAACATAATTTCATTGGACATAGTGTTTTTTCTAGTTTGTTCCAATTAAAACCCACTCTCTAATAGTGAGAGATCGAGCGGCATAAGAGAAAATCACAAAGTCTTTGTCTGGTCCAGTCGATTTAATTTTTTCTGGGAAGTCAAAAATAGAGATTCTCCAAAGCCTGTGTCATGTTTTTTTTAAAGTGGAAACACAGGGAAGAGCAATAGACATTCAGGAAGAGGCTACAGTGTGTAGCGGGATGTGTTTTAAAGGATAAAGTAGGATCCACTTTTTGTGCTGTTTTAACAAACAGAACACTAAAGCGAACTATAAAACTTATCAATTCCATCGATTTAGCCCAGTTCATGATGGATCAGCCTTCTGCATGAACTACAAGAGAGCTGATATGTGCGATCACATTACAGTCTGAGTACGGTCCTCATGTCGTCCACAAAGGTCGGATCATTAGAAGGATTGTAGTGGGCTGACGCTAACCATGCACTCAGCTCAGTGGAAGCGAGTGCTCGGAGTACTGCACATGCGTATGTGAGCAGTTTAGATATAATCTATCAAAATTTCAGGCGAGAGGCCAGAGGAAAGGGTTTATTTCAAGCTATGTCAAGGTTTCTAATATTGTCTTTTGTTTGACTGGTGAAAATAAACTAATGTAGCACCATCATAAAAAAGTAAGTGATAAACTTTCAATATATATATATATATAGATAGAACTATAATAAAGGTCACGCTCTGCACTCCAGTTGTATTTCTGTGTGTTACAGTCATGTCCTTGACCTTATTTTTTGTTATTAAGCTTTCTTTGCCTATGGTGTTTTTTAGAGAGACAGGTCCCCCCCTGCCCTCTGTCAGAATGGTTTAGTCCGTGCTGGCTGTAGATTTCCATACTGTGGACTAGTTTGTGCTAGAGTTGGGGGATGGGTGTTGCTTAGCAACAGTCTGTGCAGTGTACTTCCTCTCTGTCTGTGCGCTGCTAGCTAGGGTTGGTTTTGATAATCACCACGCTGTACATCAAAATGTTGTTGCCACAAGATGACATTTGTGTGCATTTGTGACACTTATATCTTATATCATGGACTCTGTGAGTGTGATCAGAGAGAATTAGAAAATTATCTTTTTTTTTTTTCTTTCATAGTATCTATTACAGAATGCTGTGTCAGGGGCATTGGACTAAGCTTCCTTTTAGAGGCTTTGATTATAGGCTCTTGTTGGCCATACACCCTTTTATAGAACATACCCCTGCAAGGAACAAGATGGATTAGTCCTAACTGAGCCCCTCCTCTTTTCTTTTATGTTCTGCTGCTGGCCTCTCAGTCGCTCCCTGTTCTCACAATCAACAAATACATGGAAGGCCTCAATCCCACGCATCCTGCTAAAGGTGGACATTTCTTTGCTTTTAAAGCATGTCTGATATTTCTCTCAATAATTTAGTTCTTACTCAGCATTTTTAATTGCAGCTTTTACACTCTTCTCAAGGTTAACTCTAGCTGCTGTTAGAGGGTTCTATGCTAGTTGAAGAAGGCAGAGTTTTGGCTTATTACTTGTTTGTTTTGGGTTTTTTTAACGGGAAACATTCATTTCATACATTCTGTCAGTGCCAGGGAGTTTGCTGTAAATTTTCTCTAATGTAGCTGATCAACAGCGCCGGTAGAGATTTTTTGTTACCTGCAACACTGCGCGCGATACCGGTAGCACGCTGGTTCCTCAACATCGTCTGTTCTTGGTCATACTCGCAACTTTGAGCTCAGTCACAAAACTTAACTTGAACATGCATGTTCTGCATCAATCCACATTTAAGCCATTGCATGTATATATTTATAGTGCTTTCAACATATTTGTAGTTGTGTGATATAAATTCCGTCTGTATGTGAATCTTGCAGGTGTCATGCAGTTAACGCATTACGAACAATACTTAAGGCGGCCAGTCATTTTTTAAATTATTTATTTGTTTTGTCTTGATGCAGCTTTGTCTGGCTGCATGTCAAACCTGCAGGATTGTGTTCATTCAAACAGAGGGTCAATTAATACCACTTTTGTTTTAATGTACCATGGTAGGTTAAATGGTGGGAGGACTGCTGTTGTAGCAAATAGCTTGGTACAGAATTTGGGCATCCTCTCGTCATACTGAACACAAAATAATTGTGTAAGTAGTTTTTCTGTTTCGAAACAACATGTAAGAGTCGGAGTGCGCCTACGAAATTGCTGCTTAAATTTTTTTTTTTTATTCGCCCAAAGTGGCCCTGCAAAGCTCCGCCAACTGACGCACATTGTTAGAGTGGATATTTTTACTGAACTTGCTTGTTGCTCTTTATTTGTTCATGCTGCATTGGGGTTTACTCACGGTCTGTACAGTCTGTAGATAAAAAGGTTACAGTGTTTTAATGAAGCATTGTGATGCGTTTTTTGGTGTTGCCAACACAGTGTCAAAGCATCGCTGGTAACAGTAAACAAAGGTTTGGAAATCTGTGTGTTGGATAGTAACCCATTTAAAAAAATGCTGTCATTTCTATCAGTTGAGACATGCCTGCTAATGTAGATGAATAATACTTCATTAAAAAACATGTATCACAGTGGATGCTGTGCTAGGGAGGCTAACTTGCTTTGTCAAATTGCAGATACTTGTCCATGAACTGTATCTCAACCAGAAATGGCTTGTACTTTGATTTTGTAATCAGTTTTCTTATCATCTTCAAAACAGCCTTAAATCATGTTTGGCAAGATTTGATGCAGAGTATGTGATAATGCTGAAATATGGTTGCATCGTCAACATTTTAACCAATAATGTGATACCTTCGTCATGAAGGAAAATGTTTTGATGTTCCTCTTATCTGTGAGGTGGGAATGCCACGTTTTTCTTGTTTGCTTGGCACCAGAGGCTTAACTTGAGTTGTCCTGTTCTGTATCCAGACTGAGATTAATTAGAGAGACTTGCATGTCTAGTTTGAGTTACTGTCACTTTACAACATTGGTCCAGCAGCAGAAAAGCTACTCACCTGGTGATGAAACAGAGGTTTGCAGAGGAAGAGCTCTGAGACAAAAAGCACTTGTTTTGCAACTACAGAAAAAGGAAGTTGTCTTAAACCAGAGCGAAGGTAGACAATCTTTAATTGTCTTCTGTTTTTGATGCCCCCAGGTCAGCACAAAGGCATTTGGGAAAACATATTTTTGTATGGTAGCCTAGTTACCTAAGCTTGACTGAGAAGACGGTCTAACAATGAACACAGTCAATGCATTTTCACCTCAGAGACATCCATTTGTCTAGGCGAGGATTAAAATGAATATTCCTACGTGTTAATGAAGCTTTTCCGAGAATTTAAGCACCGATGCCTTTTATTTTCTTTGTTAGAAATTATTTTTAGCTTTCAGAGACCGGATTGGAGGTGTGCATTAAATGCCACACCTATGTCTGTGCATTGTCATCTGACACCTGAAGTGAGTGTGAGGTTCAGACTCACTCACTGACGTAGCCACAGATAGCCCTATTACTAAATTGAACTGATAAAGTTGAATGATTTAATCTTCATATAATGTTTTTATAGATTAAAAAAAAAACTTTTTGATTTATGTTAAAGTTTGGCTAATTAAACATTTTTGTTTATATAAGAAGTTTATATAATAACATTTCTTGCTGAAGCCTCTGGCTGATGAGAAAATCCATATGATGCAGGACGGTACTCCATCCAGATTTGTATGATAGAGAATCCTGTTCAGCTAGCTACTGAGAGCTCAGTCTGGCAGCAAACAGCAGAGCTGGCGGCCATTTTGAGTTCTGAACTGAATCCAGGCGCAGTAAATGAGGCCGTAGGATGGGGGAGGGGATATTGTGCTCTGCGCAGTGTGCAATAACATTGGAATGTGAATTGTACTAGTGATCGTGCTCGCACTTTACATCGCTCTTTACTTCACATCCTGACTTTGACATGATGCTTTTTTAGGTTAAATTCAAAGCAATTATGCTGAAATATCTTTCCACAGAAGTTTGTCATTACTGATATGACAGCAGAGCAGGAATGGCTTATAGTGCGTATGCGCCAGCATCTTAGTGTGCTGCATGAGCTTTAAAGTGTAAAGTATACACTTAGTCCCTGTCAGTCATCTGAGTGATTGTTGCATTTTCCATCGCGCATGTAACAGCTTGCTAAGTTCTAAAATACACATAGTTAAATTAAACAAGTCCTTTTCAGAATGCCCTGTCTTCTGCTGTCTTTTCGGTTAGCAGTGCAGTAACAGTAAAGCTAACCAACTTTACAGTGTTAAACTGAAGCCGCTTATTGCTCTCACCAGATAAGGTTGAAAGATTATGTCAATTTAATAACTGGTTTTATCTGATCTGTCCATATGCTTAAACTGACAGACTTTTATCTACATGCAATATCTTCTATCTGAACATGTCTGCTTTTTGTCATAATATTAGAGGTGTGTTAACAAACAGACTTGTTAATCTCAGAAATGCAGTCAACATGTTAGCAACTGAAAAACAAGCCCCTGTGACTACACATTCATGAGCTAAAATACAGGTCGGAGAAGTTGTTAGTGTTAATGCCTTTTCCCTCTCTGTCCACGGTTCTGGAACGAGCCTTTTGCTTGTTTTGAATCTTTTTCTTCTTGGCCTCTGTGTGTGCTTTGGTTAGAATTTCACGTATCTAACTGGGTTCTGTTAGCCTGCTGTCTGGCTTGCTGTACTGCATTGTCGATATTAATTAAGATCGAGCTTTATCTCTGTGTCACTCAATGTCTCAGTTGTTAAGCCGACAGCAGAAATATCTCTATGATTAAATTTCATTTATGTTTTTTGGCCAAATGCAAACAGAAAGTTAGTTAGAAAAATTGCTAAGACTGCAACAAAAATTATTTTTCATGAAAAAGAAAATAAATAAAGGAGAAAATTACTTTTGTAAAGCTTTGTTGGCAAAGAACAGTATTATTGTATTAATAAAATGATGGGCTTAGGAGTGATATCAGTGCCCTTTACATGTTCAGGTCCTGATGGGTGGTCTGTTGTATGGTGTGATTTAATTTCATCAATCGTTAATAAATGTGGATATATACTTTATTGTCATCAACATAATTTTACTTCCAGTTTTAAGAGATTTGCTGTGACCCCCCGAAAAAAATTCTTCTTTTGGAGCCAAGGGCTCAGTTACAGCTCGAGGGATGGAGAAAGACTGCTTAATTAAGTGGAGCTAAATTTAGGGTTACAGTTTGATTCGCATGGCCTGTGGTTTTTACACAAAGTTGATGTTTTATTCCCAATTTGAAGCTATAATATAAAATTCACCTAAAAAATACATCTCTTTTTTTCCTCAGATTGCCGACGAATTCTGTGGTAAATCCATGACCAGGAACCTTTCGGTTTGAAGGTGAGTTATTTATTCGTTATTTATTTAGTGTATACACTGCAGTTTACATAATATCGCAGCACATTTCTTGTTTGCTACTGAATGTAAAATGAGAATTCTATTGCAGCATACAGCTTAATTGCTTTTACATTTGACTTCTAGAAAAAAGATGATTAAATCATCACATACATATGAATGAATACATATAAACCATGACAACTAGCTTGAGCATTGCGACGTGTGCAACAATCAGAACTGTGTACGGAGAATCTTTCATGCTTTACATAGCCTCTTTACTGCTGCCAACACAGCCTCAGTTTGCCTCTTCTGATTTGATGAGGGTTGAGCCAATAGGAACGTGGGGGGATGGGAAGACTAGGAGAAAGGTTGGGTTGCTGCTGTTGTTAACTTCAGTGCCATTTCTGAATCGGGGCTTAGGTAAACGTGAAATCCTCAGGTTAATCAAAAAATGTAAGATAAAGGGAGTTTGTCAGAGCAGTTCAAGCCTTTCTGACTGACATGCAAAATGCTGTCTGGCTTACTGAGCTGCACCCAGACTTTTTAGGACAGACAAAACATTGTGTAATCAGGCAGTATGGATCTGTCTGATTTAGCTTTGATACTGAGTCAAATTTGTAGTAAAGAAACAGGTTGTTGGGGAACATTTTGGCATGCAGATCTCTATGAAAGAAGAACCTTCTAGAAAAGAACAAACAAGAAAGCCATGGGGCTCTCCATTGACCTCTAGTGGTTTCTCTGAAACTCTGCAGCCATTTCTTTGCTGTGCAGTGCGGAACGGCCAGGACAGGTTCATAAGCGGAAGAGACAGTGACTGTGCACTCTAGCAGCTGTCATTTCTAGTTTTATAGATCTTTCCTAGATTGATCATGTCCTTTCCATAGCATCTAATCTCTCCTTGTCACTCCACAGGCAGCAATGGAAGTTGTTGTGACAGAGGAGAAGAAGAAGATTTTCCGTGCTAGGAAAACTATGAAGATCAGTGATCGACAGCAGCTTGAGAGTCTTCACAGTACTTTGTTGACAGCGGCCCCAGCTCTGTCCGAGACACCTTCGCCACCTCTGATGAATGGCACTCACAAAGAGGATGGACAAAAAGCGTCAGACAAGGAGCAAAACAACATTTCGGACTCTAACTCGCCCCCCGCTACATCCCCTGCCTCTCCGGCCTCTCTCAGCTCTCCGGCTCCGTTCCTGTCCCTAAATCTGTCCCCTTCCCCTGCTTCTTCACAAAGCCCTAAAGCAAAGGATGAAACTTCTCCAACATCACCATTCCACTCTCTTAACTTTGAACTGAAAAAGATGCAGGACGAGGACGATGAGGATGAGAAGAAAGGTTCTTCGCCGTCTTCTCCAAAGGAGTCAGTTGCACAGGCATCAACAGAATCTAAGGACAGCAAGGAAAAAGATGCAGAGGGGAACTCGGAGGAGGAAAAGAAAGAGGTAAATTTTAGGACGTTGTCACAAACTTTCACTTTTTAAGATCTAGTATGAAGCAACTGGATGTATATTGGATTTGTTCAGACTGCGAGGGTTGATGTTGAAATGTTGATAAATTGAGAGTCCAAAGATCTTTAATAATGTTTTGTTTAATTACGCTCTTCCTCAGGCTGAACATACTGCAACAAAGGATTCAGCTGTGGATTCGGCAAAGGATTCCTCTAAAGATTCAGATCCATGTTCACCTGCGCTGCCTCCAGTAACTGACTGCACAGAACCAATGGAGACAGAAAATGACTATATAAAGGCCAAGGACCCTGAGACCGCCACACCAAAAATTCAAGATGAAAAACCCCCTTCCCCGAAATGTACCACTTCGAATTCTCCATGTCCATCTTCGTCTCGTCCAGCTAGTGTGGATGTAAATCAAGAAAAGAAAGTCAAATTGGAAAAAAAAGAAGAGGAGAAAGAAAAACAGGATGTGAAGAAGGGATCACCAAAAAATGAGGCAAAGATGGAGGTCGACACAGTGAAAGTAGAGACCAAAACGATCAAAACTGAAGATGGTAAAGCCACAAAACCATCTCGGCCATCATCCACTCCACCATCTAGTACAGGTATGAGAGAGAATACTTTATGTCTGATAGCCTTGTGATGACTACTCCCCATTGATAAAGTACTGAATCAAGTATCAGTTCTGGGCAGATTAATATCCTGTTGGCCCCATTATGGGTCAAACTGCAAAGATTTTTTCAAAAATATGCCCTATTGAGGTCATGCCACTAAATTAGACTCTACATAGGACCTCCAGAGTCACAGATGATATGTGAGTTGAAACATGTGACATAAAATTCTACTTTAAGTTTCTACAACAAAGTCATATTTTGCAAATCTCTAAGTTTTATAAATAAAATGGTGAGGATAATGAGAACACTTTCAAGTTGTATTAAATGGCAAATCTATAGCAATAAGGTAGAGATGTGCTTGCAGAACAGCAAGGCATAAGATATGTTTTTATACAGGCCAGACCATCCCAAGGTACTAGAACTTTTTAAGCTTTTTAAGGGAAGTTTAGATATGTGCATAAGCATATTTTTTCAGCTACCCATCCAATGGAAAGTTCAGTATAAACATAATTGGACTTATATCGCTGGAATTATGCTAACTAGTTTTCCTAGACAAAAGTGTAACTGAAAGATGCAAAAATGAATTAAGACGCTGTAAGGTTGTAATATGACCCTTGAAATCCTGAAAACTGTTAGTGTAACGTCTCAGAGTAGACAAATAATGCATTAAAGATTAAGGAGAATGAATGGCACACATAGGGTAAAAACCTGACTTTTTTCTTTGTTTCCCAAGTAGTGCAAGAGGACAAGGGCTCAACCTCGGGACTGAAGCGCACTTTATCAGAGGGTAATGACAAAGAAGAACAAACCATAAAAAGAGAGGGCAAGAGGCCCAAAGTGGAGAGTGAGGAACTGGAGGCACAACTGGAACTTAAAATCACTGCAAAAGCTGGCAGTCACCATAAACTTGAAAAGGTTGGTATTAAACTGTCCTATTAACCAGAATGTTTCCAAAAAGTCTCTGCTTTGTGTAAGTGGATATTGCACATGTCATACTTAATTCTGTTTTGCAACTTTTAGATTGTGCAACAGCTGGTAGATGAACGGTTGAAGGCCTTGCAGGCGACCATTTTTGACCAACATTTCGAAGAGCTGAAGGACAGAGTGGACAAGATCGACTGTGCCAATAAACACCAAACTGCAATTAACACACTCCAAGTAAGGAGATGCTTGTCTTGTAATGTAATTTTCTTATAACAAGAACACATTCCAGTTATATAAATGCGGCACACATCTCAAGTACACTGTCTCTGTCTACTATTTGTTTAGGCCAAGATAGCGCGGCTAGCAAAAAAGTTTGGGGAGGCCAATCAGGCGTCGGAGAACAAAAAGAAAAATGAGGTAAGAAATTGTTGCAGGCTAAAATCTTTGCACCTAAATAAGTGATGTTGTTTCAACATTTTCTGACAGCATGGTGTCTGATTCTTGCAGGCGCTCGCTGCTGCTGCTGCTGCTGCCGCCGCCGCCGCTGCTGCTGCTAAGGCTGCAGCTGTCACAAACAGCCCTCAAGCTCAACGGTAAGTGTGCCCATGCCTAAAACTTTACAACATGTTTTATTTTTATTAAGTAATTAAGCAGTGAAGTTTTCAGAGTTTTTTGGAATTGATTTTTATCACTTACCTGCAGGCTCACAAGTGTGCCAGACCATTTCATCATGTGACAAAATATTTTGAATTATCAAATTTGACAGCATAAATGTATTTAAACATGTCAGCAGTCTGCACTTTGGTATTTTGTGTGAATATAATTTGGCCTTTGTATGAACGTGACAATACCGGACTGACGCCAGTACAACATACAAAGCCGTTCACAGCGTGAATAGTTGACATTGTCCCAGGTTGCTATCTGTAATCACTAGAGACTGATTTTAAAACTAATGGACAGAATAAAAGACTCCTTCTCTCCTCCAAATCCAAACCTTTATGGAAACCAAGAGTCCATGTCCCTTGTTCGGTTTGTCAGAACTTAATCAAACTCTTAACTTCACTCCAAACATTTCCTAAGACTGGCTTGGAATAAACAAACGCACGTGCCAGTCTGTGTTTTGCACCTGCAAAGTAACCCCGCACGGGTCCAGGTCCTGAGTCTTGTGACGTTCAACAATGTGAAGCCTGAGCGTTTTCTCCAGGCAGTGCAGAGTGTAGTTAAAACTGCACCTCTCCTCCCAACAGCGTGCTGCGCCGACAGACAGTTGAGCTGCAGCCTGTGGTTCCCAAAAAGAGAGTAGAGCCCTCTGTTGGTGAGACTGCTGCACTGTCTGTCAAGGAGAAGGAAGAAGCAGAAATGAAGGAGGACAAGGACAAAGACATGTTACGTCATATTGCCATGGCAAACAAGTTGGCAGAATTCAGTGAAGGACACTGCAGAGCAGACATCAAACTCCGCCCAATCACTTCCCAATTGGAGAAAGTGCTGTACCACAACTGCAGAAGAAGCTCAGGGAATCCCAGACATGACCGCTACGCATCTTACATATTCCGCTACCTGGTCCCTTATGATGACTACTGTGACTGGGTTGCAAAGGTCAATTATGTTGGATTAATGGGCAAAGATGCACTGCCCACAAACTTAAGAAGGGCAATAAGGATGTACATTGATCATCGATTCCCTATGCTGTCATGTGACAGCTGGAGGGAGATTCGCGACGTTATCAATGAAATACTGCGAGTGAAGAGAAGACCAGAATTCTTTAGAGAATATGATGAAAGAACTAATGTCCCACTTTGACAGTCTTGTGTTACAGGAACAGAAGCATACTGGGACAATTGTCATCATGCATCAATGAAATTATCAAAACATTTTGTCCACATAGCACTACTCACATACTGACGAATGCTTTAATGAAAACTCTGACATGTACTTTATGAGCTGGAATCTTAAGTTGTTCAAAGATGACTGTATAAAATTGAATAAAACTAAACGTTAGTATCATTACATATCGTCGTCTTCCTGTTGTGGACACACATACAGCTCTAAGCATGAACAGCTCTAAGCATAAGCAATCTCTCTAAACAGGCTAGTCCGGACTTCCATGGAGCTAAAGCAGACTCCAACAACTGTTTCTTCGTCCAGCACAGCTGGTGAGTAGCAGGATTTTCTTTATGTTGGATGTTGTGTTGATCTTTTCCTTTTGAGCTGTGAGCAGTGTCACCTCCCAACATCCAAATTGTGGATTTTGAATCATGTACTTGTTACCTGTTTCTTTGAAGGTTTTTAATTTGTTCATGTGGTTCTGTCTTGATGCTGTGGTTTCCTTCCAGAGTACAAAGAATTTTTTTTTTTTAAATATCAAAACTAATAATGATTGCTACCACTGATGCTAACTGGTCCCCTTGCTCAAAGTCAATGGGTTTCCTGAATGATATTTTCAGTTGAATGCCTGAAATAAGATCTGTGGTGGTCATATTTACACGTTTTATTCTGTGACACAAAATACATAATTTTATGTTAAATAAATTCATTTTAAAATGCTTACTAGTCATAAAAATGGTGGTTGCTGCAAAGCGGCTAAATGAGACTACTGAAGTTGTCATCATGATAAACATTGAGAAATTAACCTTAATGACTCCGTTTGCACAAACAAATGATGGATATAATGACAACTAACTCGCCTCTGTTTTTCTGCACCCTTTGAGTAAAGAAGTATTTCATTAGTTACACATAAAATGTTGTTCAATAAAACATGCTCACGGTGGCCATTATCCTGTCTTCATGGTCAGGTTATAGTTTCAACGTTCCCAGATTAATCAGCAACTGAAAAGAAAAATGGATAGTGAAAATAAATGAATGTGTCCAAGATGTGTGATGATGAATCAGAATGTATTCATGCCTTTCCTTTCATATCACATAGAACTATTATTAAGTGGTGATGTTACGTAGGAAGGGGTTGAATGCTAACGTTTGCTGTTGTCTAACAGTTGTCAAATACAAGATTACTTGCATGCTGTGAAACATTACTTAACTTTTCAGTTGCTGATCAGTTAGAAAACTGAAATCATAACAATTTGCAAGCGTCCCTTAGTAATTGCAACCTGGAACAGAAATTATATATTCTGTTCCAATATTTGAGCCTCCCACCCTGAATGTGACATCAGAGGAAAATGGCCGCTGTGTGAGTGTGGTCCATGAAAACCTCAGTAAAATGTCCAATCACATTCTAAAACATGCAATTATTTCCTGTTTTCTTCAGCAGCTCCACTCATGTCAGCTCAGTTAGTCCCCACCGCTGCCCAAGTCACAACACCCACCTCCACTACCATGGTGACACAGGCCCCCATCCTCCAGCTGATCACCTCCACCTCTAATGCTGTCTCCAGCTTGGCCACTGGCATCACCACTCAGAGTCCAACGGGCACCCTGCTCCTGAAGACGGCCTCTGGGAGCAGCATGATGACTACTGGCCAGCCGCTGCTTATCCAGCTGCCTTTATCGATGGCTAACGGCCAGGCAGGAACACTGGTCAACATCCCTGTTTCCTCTTTGTCTGCAGCCAGCTCGCTTAACAAGGTCAAAACCACTTCCACCGCTACTTTTATACTCAAGCCCGCTCCTGCCATCACCACAGCACCGGTCTCTGTGCCAGCTGCTGCCACTGCCCCAGCGATCCAGGCCTCCACTGGCCAGATGTCATCTACCCAGATCTCTCTTGCACGTGCTGTCTACCAGGGGGGTGCTGGGGGGATAACTACACCCAATGCAGGAGTATCAGTGACCACAGCCAGGACACCAGCTCAGTCTGTCTCTGTAGCAGGAGCTATGTCTTCGGCCTCCTCACCTGCAACTTCTGGGCCGGCAGCAACAGGCTCCACTGCTCCAGGACCACCACAAGGGACGTCTCTGACATCAAAGACAGGTAAGGGTGTACTTGACTGAACAAGGCTGTTGTCTTTAGAGGTATTCAAAATGTCATATGACATCAGAAGTTAAAGTAGCCCTGCAAAATGAAATTTTAGATTTCATCTGTCTGTGTGTAGCCATTCACGGCACAACCCAACCAATCATGGCTCTAACTCTATATCCACACATATACCACACATATACCTTCATAGGAGCCATTACTCCACAAAAAAACTTAGTTAAAACTTTGGCTCTCTTTCTTCTCTTCCTCGTTATCATCTACCAAAGAATTGGCTGGCTCTCTACTCACATCAACAAATGTGGGTCATTTCAGGACCGTGATCTGTTCACACTGGAATGTTTTATTAGCCACTGAGAACTTGGGCTTTTGGGGAAATATCTTAACTTATTTCTTCTTATCAGTATACACATACTTAAGTACAATCATTGATATTTTTTACCTCTTATTTTCCAAGTGTAAGATGGGGAGTAACAGCAATATCAAGAAATGTCAGCTACTGAAGAATACGGACACCATAAATTTTCAGTAATTGTGGCTGCTAATGAAAACATTCAAGGTCATGATCAATTGTGTTGATAAAGGAAGGGAACATTTGAAGCCAAGGTATTCTCTTAACACTAGAACGGCCTAGATGGTAATTTTGACATTTTTCAAATTTTTATGTACAATAACTTTGTTGAATGAAAAAAGCAATACTGCTGTTACCTGACTTTTCCTAAAAGTGTCTGTATTTTAATATAAAATAGTTTTGTATAAATTGCACACAAGACAAAGAAAATATGATATGGTTCACCTATTTCGGCCATAAGCGGTCATATTGACCGCACATCATTTCGCGGGGTTTCATTGTTACATTTTTCGTGCGGTTTGCTATTTTCATTGTCTCTCTTGTCTCTAACATTGTTAGCGATCTCTAGCTGTGCTTCTTTGCTAATTTACTTGTAAGTTAATTATTATATTGTTGTACTCGTTATTATTGATTAGTTGCGATTGATATATCTGCGATGGAGTCAAGCCTTCACATCAAAAAGGAAAGGATGATGAAGAATTTGAATACAACCGAAGCCCTGAAGATGTTTCAGAACTTGGACAGTGGTGATTCTGATGGAGATGGGGATCTATCAGAGCTCGGAAATGAAAGCGATCTTTCCTGGGTACACGAGAACACCTCCTCAGAGAGTGAGTCAGAGTCTGTACCGAGGAGAAAGAGACGGCTTTCCCCTGCGGCTACGGCTTACAGTGCTCAAGGTGAGCTCCACTGCCCTGCGCTAAGTTATAACCTGGGCTATTGAATTATTCTGCTGCTCATATTATGATGATGATGATGATTGTTATGATTATTATGATTATTATTCTTCTTCTTATTATTATTATTAGGCTATTATTAAAAGGCTATTATTGTTTTTCTAGGCCTCCCTGATCCAGCTCTTGAGCCCACTGGAGTGCTCAGCCTGCCATTGGTGTCATCTCAGCTGGAGGGGGCTGTGGAAAAGGGGAAGGATGGGACGGTTTGGTTTGGCCTTCAGCCAGATGGATGTCCAGGAGAAAAGCAGAGCCAAAATGGCCTGACGGAAGCTGCTGGCCCCACAGCGCACGCAAAGCACAGCATCAAGGATGCACTCACTGCCTTTCTGTGTGTGTTTGATGATGGCATGCTGAAGCACATCAGGGACTGCACTGTGGCTGAGGCTCATCGGGACTGCGGCAACAGCTTGTGGGACCTGACAGTGGCTGAACTCAAAGCATTCATATCGCTTTTGTATGTCCGTGGCACACAGTGTGCAAAAAACACTGATTTCGACAGTATGTGGTCTGAGGAATGGGGGTTCCCATTTTTCAGACAAACAATGGCAAGAAATCGCTTCAGGGACATAATGAGGTTCCTGCGCTTTGACAGGAAGGAGACCCGACGTGTGCGTCTGCATGATGACAAGTTTGCCCTGGTGCGTACCACATGGGACCAGTTTATCCAGAACAGTATAGCCTGCTACAAACCCGGCACCAACATCACGATTGCTGAGCAGCTGTTCCCCACAAAGGCCCGCTGCAAGTTCACCCAATATATGGGGAATAAGCCCGAAAAATTCGGCATCAAATTTTGGTTGGCTGCAGATGTCGACTCCAAATACATGTTGAACGGGTCTCCATATCTGGGGAAGGAGGAGGCGCGGCGCACCGGTCAGCCTGTGGGAGAGAGTGTGGTGCTGAAACTGGCGGAGCCATTCCTGGGGGAGGGAAGAAACATTACCACAGGCAACTTCTGCACGTCCCTAAAACTGGCCACCGCCTTACAGGCAAAGAAGACCAGCCTGGTTGGCACCATAGACAAACATAAACGGGAGTTGCCCCCCTCTGTGAAACAGCAAGCCGAGCTGTTCAACACAAAGGTGCTGAAGTGTGGCGATGTGACTCTGACTGTGTACCAGGGAAGGCCAAAGAAGAATGTCTGCATCCTGAGCACTGTGCACACAGGTGTGGGCACCTTTAGTGGGGCGAAGGCAAAGCCAGAGTCTGTGATGTACTACAACAACACGAAGTATGGCGTGGACGTCGTGGACCAGATGGCGAGGGCATACTCCGTCAAAGGCGGTACGCAAAGATGGCCAGTGGCGGTCTTCTATAACATCCTCGACCTGGCTGGGATCAATGCCCACATCTTATTCAAGGAGTGCACCAACAACAAGATAGCCCGGAGGAAATTCCTGCAGCAACTGGCAGAGGAGCTGAGGGCAGAATACATGGAGGGGAAAAGGGCCGCGCGGCAGTTGGCACAAGGTGGGCTGCAGCAGACACGGAAACGGAGGCAGTGCCAGGTCCGAAAGGGCTGCAAACAGAACAAAACGTCGGACACTTGCAGCAAATGCCAGAAGTCCGTGTGTGGCAGTTGTGCAAGGAGAGCAGCGATCATCTGCGTAGACTGTGATTATTGATCGCAACAGTATTGTCCCTAAAAGTACCAATCAGTGCTTAATGTAATTAGTTTATAAAATTTGTATTATAATATTGTATGTTGTTTTATTGCTCTATTGCCTAAACTTCTTTCTTGGCTCTTTTTTGTTTTAGATCAGCTCGTTATTATATATCATTAAGTGTTAAAATGTTTCATAATCAGATAAGATTGTTGACTTTTTATTGTTAATTTTCTTGTTCTGAGTTTTGTGTAAATATATGCAATGATAACCATTTACGATGTAAGATGATATGAATATTGATAAATGTGTCAATAAACTTGTTAAAATGTACATTTTGGTGTTGTTTTGATTTTTTAATATAATGACACAATGAATGCATTCATCACTCAATTGGATATTTACACGAGAGATTATACAGTTTAAAATCTAGTGGTCAAAATGACCGCTCACGGCCGTTCTAGTAGTTTTGGTATCCGGCCCTTCTAGTCTTAATGTAAAGGAAAAGGATGATATAAAGGTGGATGTTTGACTATGTTTGGTAAATTGTGCTAAGGACCAGCTCAGTTTATTGTATTATGTGTTTGCATAACATATATACTTCATATCAGACCCTAAGGAATCCAGTTAGCGTATTGTGGACTGCAAATTGTGTAGATGAGGATCTGAACCTCTCAGATCTTAAGGGTCGTGAGGGGTGTTATTATTTAAATTGACATTTTTGTCTCCTTTCTCAGATAACCAAGCTACAGGATCCACTACCGCCAAAGCAACGGTCCCAGGGGCACGGCCCAAGGGCTCTGTCATCGATCTCACTGAGGATGATGATGATGTACAAGGTAAAGTTTTACTGATTCAACAAAATACATTTATTTGTTTTGCAACCAGAAATCTAATCGGTATTGTACTGAAATGAATCCTTTAGCCTAATTACTTTGTACTTTGTTCTCCAGTGACAGGAGTGAAGAATCCAACTGCCATTGCAACGCCCTCAGCAGTCCAGCGTTCTCACCCAGTCGTCAGCGTTCCCAACAGTAAGCCCAACACAATATATTGTTGGCATGAGATGGTGATTTTGTGCATGCACAGTGATAACGTGTGTATGTTGTGAGTTTTACATCTTTATTATGCACGAGTAATTTTTCTTAATATTTCTTGTGTGCCCTGTCCTCAGGTGCAGGAGCGAGGTTGTCTCCACAAAGCAATCAGACCTCCTCCAGCAATCCACAGTTGACAGTCCACCACCGCCCTCCACTGGTGAGGATTTAGAACTGCATTCAACATGTTTTGCACAGCTGTGGTTATGTTATTCTACAACTTGACTGTTAAGTCTTGCATAATTCGGTTTGTATTTTTATATAACATGGGAAATCTGAGGACTTTATGCTGACAAAGCGACCACTGGCAGTTATCCTTTCCTCCCAGACAGGATTTGACTGTAAAAGAATTTGTAATTTTTTTGTATCTCAGCTTTTTAAAAACTTTCCCTGTAACCTTATTCAGACATACTTTTCTATAACAATGATTTATGACTGCTTTTAAATCATTCAGGAAATGCTGAACAGTTCTCTTTGTTACAGGACTCTCCACTGAAATCCCGTGCTGTAACCACTAGTACGCCTACTCGGGGTACCAGCATGGCATTGCCCCCTCTCCCGTCTGCACCTGCACCCCCACGCTTACCCCCAGAGGCTGAGCGGACGTCACTTCCACAGCAGCCTCAGCTGAAGCTGGTGCCAAGTCAGACCGGTATAGTGCTGTCCTGGTGTGTGGCAGAGACTGATCGGACCTGTGCGGCTGTAGAAAGCTATCACCTGTATGCCTTCCATCAAGACAACTCTAGCAGTAATGCATCACAGCAGCACTGGAAGAAGATTGGGGAGGTGAAGGCCCTTCCACTGCCTATGGCCTGCACACTGACCCAGTTTCAGTCTGGCTCCACGTATCATTTTGCAGTCCGAGCCAAAGACATCTATGGACGCTTTGGCTCTTTCTGTGAACCTCAGTGCACAAATGTCATCAGTTCCAACTCTGGCTGAGCAGTTATGAATGGACCTTTTTTTTCTGCATTTGAAAGTTCGTGAGTTCCTTTTTGTTTTTTGTGTTAGGAACTCAAAGATTGTGCGTTGAACACTTACAGTATCTGTAAATATCTCTCTGCAACAACTGGACTTCTGACTGACTTGGAAAACTGAAGTGGCAAACGGATGGTTCTCTCTGGTTATTGTATGTAATGTATTTTTTTGTGATTTAAGCTGTTGTAAAAAATTACCATGCTCCTCCACCAAGTCAGATATTTATGTTGTCGACTCCTGTTACTCTGACCCGGATGTCTTTTGCTTTACTTGAGAATACATGACAAAATTAAAAGTGTAAACTCAGAATTGCACAGAAATGTATAAATGTGTGGTAGAAACTGAATGATAACTTTTGTAAATTTTGTCTGGCAACCAGACTTTGAAACAAACTCAATAAAAGGTTTTATTAAAATCTTGGCTCACTTTTATTTTATTAGTTTATTTCCTGTTCTTCAGTTCATAAATCGTTATTTAGAGACACGACCAATCTACCACCTTGAATACAACAGTGAGAAACCTAATAGGATATAGCCACCTATGTGATGAGTGTTCCATGTTTTACCCACTCAAATGGGTGTAGCATACCTGGCGCTGAAGCACAGAATGCTTTTTATCTCTCTTGCATGGTCTGCATATTTCGGCTGATCTGCTGCAGCTTTGTTTTTTCTTCAGAAATCTTTTTTTTTATATATACTCTATTTATTTGTTTCAAATTAATCCCTTACAATAGTTACTTGACACCCAGTTTTAAGGTGACTACTGTACATATCCCCTAACCCGACCCATATTTCTTCAGAAATCTAGCCGCTGCGGTACACATCAGGCAGCCAATCATGATGCACATTTGCAATGACATTAAAGGTTTCCTCTACAAGTGTGTGCAAACGCAAATGTGATCGACAGTTGACGGTAAGACATGAAACACAGATTTAAAAAAACGCAGAGAAAAATCAGCTTGGCAAATGTTTTTGAGCATGGAAACGCAGTTAATGCATTCATTAGACCTCAATGAGGGTTGTATTCAAGACCACCTAACCTGAGACCAAGACCAGTGTATAACAAGACCGAAACAAGACCAACACTTTGAAGGACTGCGACCAAGCCAAAGCCAAGGCAGGGTGAGACAGTTCAGACCAAGACCAGTGCGAGTCCCACAGTGCATGCAACAGGTGCATCTCAAAGAAGTTGTATACCATGGGAAAATTATTTTAAATTAATTCATAAAGTGAAACTCACATATTCTAGATTCATTACACATGCAATATTTTAAGCCTTTTTGTTTTAAGAAAATAAAAAATCCTGTATTACAAATTATTGTGATAATATAGTGATTTTTGTATTTTTACTCATTTTACACAAAGGCAAAGGAGTCAAAATCTACTTCAACACTCCTTTGTGCTGGTTCACCATTGACCTCATAGAACAGTGTGTGCCAAGTGTCAGGTTTTCTGGTTGACACCTTTCTTCGCATAAAAACAATCATTGAAAGCTGCATGTATCCAACAATGATTCAATCGTTGTGTCTCTGCAGTTTTCTTGACTGGCCTTGAAATAGAATCCTCTTTGTCCGAAACCGAGACAAGAGCGAGTAAAAATGCGGTCGACTGAGAAGAGACCGAGAACTTAAAAAAGACATCCTGAGACAAAGACAAATTTTGAGTACCACAACACAACTGCACACAGATCACAAGAGAACATCAGTGTTAAACATAGTGGTCGGTACTTAATTAGTTGTTTTAACTGCAGGATTAGAGGTGAATGCGTCAAGTGCATTGGTTAGCACGAAGCAAGACCTGCAGCACTTGATTAAAAGCAGGCAACCACCAAAAGCAAATTTCCCAAATGGCTCTTTCTCTCATAGTATTGCTTGTGAAGTATTAAACATGGGACACAACTTAACCAAGAGACATGAAGAACCGGTGGAAACACACTGGGATTTAGAAGGAAAGGCAGCATCTACTCACAGGGGTGTCCAAACTGGATACAGGAGTGCCTGGTTCAGAGTTTATTTGGGAAGACTGGGTTAAGGGGAACTGTTCTCTGGGAGCTTGGATCCAAGACTGCTGTCCCTGTAGAGCTGGAAAGGAGAGGTTGCCACAAAGAACTAAGAGAGATTCAGACAAAGCATAGACTACAGGAAAATGAAGCAGGTATTGGCACAAAGTAACGCACATACTGACTGTGGTGGGAGAAACAGTGATCTGTTACAGAGCTGACACAATTTGAGGGACCTGAATGCTGAAGACAGGAGCTGATAACTGGTAACTGAAGGTACGAAGCTGTACATTAGACCAAGCTGACTGCAACGGAAGCAAGAGAGATAGGCAAACTGGATGAAAGCCAGGGAGGTGTCTAGTCGATTACAGAGGTGGCTAACTGGATGACTGAAGGTGTATCGTGTACGGCTCTGGAACAGTTGATGGTGATGAGACTTGTTTATTGGGTAATGAAGAGACAAACCCGGATCCAAAGTTGCTGTCTCGATGCAAACCCTGGAAGACGACAAGGCTGGAGCTCACTGCCTGGTCCCAGAGGCAACCCTGCCAGAGCTCTCAAGCTCTGTGCAGACCAACTTGTGGATGTTCTGCTGACATTTTCCACCTCTCACTGTTCCAGGTCGTCCATCTCTTCAATGACACCAAGGACTTGCGGGTGGACACAAACAGTGAATGAGGCCGTTTGGGCATTGTCTGATGATGGGACTCCTCAAGCAAGAGTCTGGAGGCCTGAAGAACTGCAGCTTTTGTGGTTGTGAGTGATGACAATCAGTATACAGGGGTTAATCCAGGCTGGTTTGATCAGAAACAGCTGAAACTGTGTGTACATATCATTGGAAAGTCAAAGAAAGGCAGAAGAGGGGAAACCCAACCATCTTTCTGACAGCTCTGTATCTCTGCAGTAGCAAGCCTGGAGATGTTGGAGGCTTTTGATACTTGGAGGCGGGGTGTTGTGCTGAAGACCAGTGGACAGACAGTGATGGAAACGACAGGCCATAGGGTGTGGTCCAATAATCAGATTGCTTAGCCTTCCCAGGAAAACTTTGGCTGAATAGGCTGACGATCAAACTTTAGATTTGGGAATAGCAGTGCAGATTCCGTCCTGCTTGTGGCACCATGGACCAACTCTTTTATCTTGTAGGGTGAGAAATCGAGAAACTGCTCATCCAGTTCAATGGTGTGAAGCAGAGATGGATCCATTTAGGTCACTGCCTTTCAGTTGATTTCGATGGTCTTCTTTACAGGAGTAAGTTTAACATGGTGCTGGTTCAGCATACTGGTCATGACTGAGCTGCTAACAATGCTGCCAGTCACCAGTGAGGGGAGCTCTGTGGATATAACCTACTGATTTGTTCAGTGGCATGATTCTGTTGTCAACTCCCTTCACTGCAACACAGTTGCTGCGTCCCAATTCAGGGTCTGCATCCTTCGAAGGACCTGGCCTTTGCGGTCTTCGAAGGCGAGTCCTCTGAAGAGACCTTCGAAGGTCGCGTCAACCTTTGTTAAATGGGACGGTCTAGCCTTCGGAGCATTTCCTGGTTGTTGATGTTCCCACCCTTACCCTTACGTCAAGATTTCTGCTTCTGAAGCCCGCAAAAGTGACGATCTACACCACGCGATGTCGGCATTTTCTTTCTTTCCTTCTTTATTCTTTTTCGGGCACGCAAAGAATCTTGGGATATTGGATATCGCAAAGGATGGTAGCGGCGCATCCTCCAAAAAGAGGCAAAAGAAGGCCACATTTTTGGGGTGCATTTGGAGGAGCCTTTGAATTGGGACAGCCTTCACGTGGCGTTGTGATGTAACTGGCCTTCAAACGCGGCCTCCGAAGGATGCAGACCCTAAATTGGGAAACAGCAAGTTTGTCCAAATGTGGTTTGTCTATGTTGCACCCCACAGCCCCCTCTAGTGGTGGCCCTGGAGATAATGCCACAACAGCTCACATTTTGATGAACTCATTGAATGGAAGACAGGCAAACCTGTGCACAGATTTATACATAAAACAAGCATATAAATTCTACATTCTCAAAGCTAAGTAGATAATGTTTTTCAGGGATGACACACAGGTGAAATAATTGTGTTTTTGTAATGAAAAACTTTTATTGCTGATTTTATTAATTGGAGAGTCGCTCCACTTGTGAGCAACCTGATAGTAAGACATAACTCAATATGTGAAAAAAATACAAAACATGTTGACAGCATTAACTACCAGAAACTACACAATTTTGAAAGTAAAATTTTATTCTGACAATTTTATCACATGATTTTTAATGTAGACTTGAACCCATTTACACTGTCAAGTTCCCCCCCATAAAGTAGACAGAATTACAAGATAGAGGGTAAGAGATTGGATTATAACAGAGTTCATAATTTTGATTTTAAACCTTTAATTTCTAACTTTATGACCTATAATTGTGACTTTTTGTCTCATATTTTTGACTCATTTCCTAACTTTTTTTAATGACTTTATTTCGGATTTTGATTGTCTTTATCTTATAAATTATAATCATGACTTGCTATCTTGTAATTTTAACTTTTTATCTCATTATCTTATCATAATTTATACTTATTTAATAATTGTGGCATTTTAATTAATACTTTTTACTGTCTTTATCTCTTTTTTTTACTTACAACTTATAGTTCAGACTTTTTTTATCTATTAGTTTTAGCTTTTCATTTCAATAGTTTTTAAAAAATCTTATAACTTATAATTATGACTATTTATCTAATGATTTTAACATTTAATTTTGGCAGTTTATTTTTTAATAATATAATTTTATTATCATCTAATTTTGCCATTTTTTCTACATAGACATATATTTCCTTTTTACTCAAGGCTATTTTTCCTTCCTTTTGATTCAATCAACAGCAATAAGTCACACATGTATCATTTTATGATGTTGAACAGGGTCATTTAGATCATTTCCTAGTGTCCCACAGGGCCATCCCTTCATTTGAGATCATTAACAACATGGTAAGTGTGTTTTCTTCTGTCTGTCCATAACTTTACATCAATAAAACGTTACAGTTAACTATGAAAATAAGTTAATTACCGTTAGCTAAACGAGTTAGCGAGTAGTTAGCCTTAGCTCAGAGAAAATCGACATTTGGTTGTAGCTATTTGTCTTAAGCAAACATCAAATTCTGTGTCCTGGTTAACGAATTTTATTTGATTAAAGAAATATAAATGAAGGTATTTCAACCATAAGTTAATGTTATATTGCCACAGCCAAAGGTGAACAACAGACGGTTCAGAAGAAACGTTATTTAGTCAACATCGAGTAACACTTTGATAGCTAGCTTAGCGTTAACTTAGCAAAGTGATGAATCTACTGTATGAAACATGAGGTCAGTGGCATCATACGTCTTCAAGTCAAAAAGTACTAAAGTACCACATTAAATAAAGCACTTACTTACAAATAAAAGTTCTGTGTGAAAATGTTCAAACTGTTGTATCTCTAGTAACCTTATAAGAAGTCTCCTGTGGTCAGGTGTTGTCTTAAATGATATCCCCATAATATCCCCATAGGTTTCAGATGTTGATGGAACTTAATCTGGGCAATGCAAATTAATGTTACTAGATGTTGCTGGACAATAATGATGTACTATATGGATTATTTTTTCAACCAATACTGCTAACTAATAATTACCCACTTATTGATAGGAAAGACGAGGAAGAAAAACAAGAAAATAAAATAAGAATTAGTGAGCAGAGATGGAGGATTTAATCGATAAAATACCTCTTATAAGATGTGTTGTGTTAAAACCGTCTGAAATCTCTATCAGTGTTTCGATGCTGCGCACATTAAGTCCATGAGAACAGTTTGGTTTCATATCATCATCTCTATTTATCTGCTATAACTTCACTGATACGATTCAATAGCTAATAATATAAATATCACAATATTGATGATGATTGCTTGATGTATATCTTGCATCCATCCTGGAAAACCTACTCCACAGGACCAATTGTTGGTCTTAGGATCCCAGTTTGACAGATGACAGATTTATTAGTATGTATTTATCATATGTATTTATCATATTTAAGCATCCATCCATCCATTAATTTGTTTTCTTCCACTTATCCAGGGTCAGGTTGTGATGGCAGCAGGATATTACAGACATCCCTCTCCCCAGCAACTCTTTCCAGCTCCTCCTTCGGGATCCTGCAGCATTCACAGGCCAGATGAGATGTAATCCCTCCATCAATTTAGGGGTCTGCCCCAGGGTCTCCTCCAGGTTTGTCTAATGCATCATTAATCGGCTTTAAAAGGGAATAAGTACCTCGCCCAGAATTGGGACTCTCCTCTCCCTCCTTGGGAGGGTAACTCACTGACGTGCGTCTGGTGGCCAGGCTATAGCTCCATGAATCACCACGCTGTGGACCCATCACCAGGTGATGGTGGGCACGTGATGGTCCTGACCTCTGGCTTCACAGACTGGCTCAAAGTGCTTAAAGCATTGATTGAAATTTTCAGAATTAACAACATTTAAAGATGTCTTAGGACAGGCTATTAGTTTTGGGATGACAAGTGATCATGGCTGCAGCAGTTCAGCCACCACTATGCTGATGTAAACAAATTCTCACTAGACATAATAAGACCAACTATTTTAGATGAGAAAAAATGTCTTTAAGAAGAATAAATTGCCTTGTGCGTTCATTTTAAAATGATATTCTTTACGTAACTAATCTCCAACTACTCCTCATAGTTAACCATTTTATTACTTCTTTATTTAGGGGAATGTTGAGGGCAATTCACCAACTACAAAGAAATAATCTTGCAGTAACAGAGGGCATTAGAAGTCTGCAAGAAATGAAGAAAAATGTCCTTCTCATAATGAAATGATCCAGTAAGTTATCTAAATTTGACAAAAAAAAACATTTGCCAGGAAATCAAGCAACCATTTCCCTAGACAGCAGAATTATACTAAAAACTCGATACGAACAAACAATCAAACCGACAACAATAAAGGATCCATTAATTTGTTTACTTTGTTCACTTTAAATATGGACATGACTGTCATACATAAGAAACCCATTTAGACCACAGTTTTATAAATGTTAGTTATTTTATCCAATACAAATATTTATTTAACTATATTGGTCAATTTTTCAGAGTATTCAGAAAGCAGCCAGTGCCTCCTGATGTTTTCTTCTTCTTCTTCTTCTTCTTCTTTTTTTCTAGATACTACATCACCAAATAAATACTTGTTAAAGAGGTAAATTTAAACAGTATTTTCATATTAAAAAATGGCCTCCATTTATATCGCATCTTCACAGTGTAACAACAGAGGGAGCCGTTGCGTCTTTATTGAAACAGTTTTCTTGACAATTGTTGCAGCAGCCCTTCTTTACTGTAGCATCTATCTAATTCACAATCCTATAGAGGGACCCACCTCCACATCGCTGTCAGCCTCTCTCTCTCTCTCTCTCTCTCTCTCTCTCTTTCTCTCTCTCTTTGGAGGAGGGGGAAGAGAGCAAGTGAGCGCAGTTTGAGTTGTGCTCTGCGCTCCATGCCAGCCAGAGGTGTGTTTCGGCTCCACGCTCTGTATCTCTGGGTAGCAGCAGCACCCCATCATGCAGCCAGCCTGAGTGCCATGTCTCACAGCTGTGTTGGCAAAGGGTTACAGCTCATCTGAAGGGAAGGTAGCAGCTTGCTTTGAGGAGGACAGAAGATAAAAGAAGACTGACCAGTTTCAGAGAGAGGGGGGATATAACTGACAGCCCCCCCCTCCCTCGCCTCACTAAACAGAGCAAAAACGGAAGGCTTTGGAGTATTCAATTTTTTCTTTCGTTTTATATTTTTCTTATTCCTCATCGCGGTGCTGGGAGGTGCTTCATCTTTTCATATAGTCTCTCTCTCCATCATCTGCCTCCTCATCTATTTCTCTATCTACTTGGTGTATAATTTCCTCTATTTATGAGTGAGAGAAAAGAGAAAGGAAGGAGGAGT
This sequence comes from Sparus aurata, assembly GCF_900880675.1. Lineage (NCBI taxonomy): Eukaryota > Metazoa > Chordata > Actinopteri > Spariformes > Sparidae > Sparus > Sparus aurata. The sequence goes on along the minus strand of NC_044187.1, from coordinate 21,552,093 downwards.
TTTCTTTTAATTTTTGTCCTTTCTTTCCTTCTCTCCACTCTTCCCCCCCTTTCACCAAACCATATCATACCTGTCGGTCCCTCTTTGCCATTTCATTTCTGACTGCTGCTGCCATCACTTCATTTTTTTTACCCATCCTATGCCTCTTTCTGTCTCTAAAATCTGATGTTAGATGAACTTGGATGAATTTTCTTCAAAGACAACTAAAAAAACTCCTCATGAATGACTCTTTTTTTTCCCTTTTCCTTCTCTTTTGGTCCCTCCACACCCATTTTCTTTGCATCACACTCTTGCGGGATTCTTAAATGTTACTCTAGGTAGGTTAACTATCGTTTAGTGTCTGTCTATCTGTCTGTCTGTGTGTATTTGTGTGTGCTTTACGTATACATAAAACACACATTAACACACACATGCACTCGCACACTAAACTATGCCTAAAAGATCAGCATTCAGTAAGTCGATATTGGTCTGGTCTCGCACGGTTTTTGCACCCTCCTCCTCATCTGTTCTCCCCATCATGGCAAAGTGCACCCATTTTTAATTGTTGTCTTTGAGAAATTACTTTTTAACTGTCCACATGTCACGTCCCCTTTTCCATCTGATAAAGATCTTTGTTTTGCAACCTGTTGCGATGCAACAAGGGAAGACAAATCAAGTTTAGCCCTGTGGGAGGATGAAATTAATTTTTCTTGACACTTCCTTTCATTTTCAATCATAATTTGGCAAAGTTGGGACTGTTTAGTCTAAACTAAATGATATTCTCTTCATGTGTTGAGCTGCATTCAAAGTTTGGAGCTAATGGCCACCTCAAGTCATTGAGAGTGTATCCCATTTCATGCTTGATTTGTGCTCATTTTCATTCTGCCAGTCCATCAGCAGCCATTAGTTCTTTTACAGCCTCTCTGCCCCCTCTCGCACAACCCTCCCAACACACACACACACTCACAATCTTAAACCCCCAAATACGCTCCTCATTAGCATCAAAATATTTCTCAGAATTTAATCCTCGCGCTCCTGCATGCTCTTTCGATTTTCCCTTCCCTCTCTTCGATCGTTTTTTGCACAGAACTGGCCATTTTTCATTCCTGAAGCCCTCCACTTGTCTTCATTCTCATCCTCTGTGAGGCAAGAGAGACCGGTTGGCATTAGTTGGATGTTGAACAGTGGATTAAGTGGGTAATGCCTTGCGGTGGATATTGAGGTGTGTTAGACAGTGTGCAGGCTGAGGTAGAGACAGACTGATAGACAGATAAAAAATAGATAGAACTTAACACCCCATCTCATCACTACCCCTCTCTTCTGCTCTGTCTCATTTTCCTTCTTTCTTTACGTTGTGTTTGACGCTTCGTCTCTACTTCTTACTGCCACACCTTTTTTGGGAGCGCTGGTTTAATCATAACCACTGCTAGACTGTAAGTTTTTAGCCTATATATGCGTGGACATCTACCCCGAAATTGACTGTGCGCTTATGGTGAAAAATTACACCCAGTAGCGTAGGCCCACACCAGACCAGCCGCTCTAATCTCCGTTTTCCCCTCATGGACTGATAAAGTGGCTTAATAAACACCTCTGTCTTGATTGTTCTGAGAGTGGGATGTCATCATGAAGGAATATGAAGGACCACTCGTTTTGCTCTGTCTTTGCTTTTGTGTCTCAACTCTGCTCCTCTGTAAAACATCTCCACTACAGTCTATAAATTATGTGTTACAGAAAAGAGTTAATTAGGTGAGTAGTGAATGAATATAGCACTCACTTACCTTTCACAACTGAGTGTATGCACATGCATGAACAGTAGGTGTGTGCATTACTGTGTGTGTGTGTGTGTGTGTGTGTGTGTGCGAGCAAGAGTGTGCATGTGTGTGCGTGCACGATATGATGGAAATTGTATTCTGCATGAACTTTCATCAGTGGCTTCTCTGTGGAGGGTATTATTTTTTATATTTTCCACCACATTTGCTTGTTCTGTCAAACCTTTCTTCACCCTGCTGTGACTAATTGGTTGTTGATCAGGCCAGGTCTTTGATCTTTATCCGCTTTCTGTTTATTTACTATTGTACATCTAAGAATTTCACGCACTAGCACTTCTCTCAGCGGTGATTTTGAGTGAGAGAGAGATTACTTACTCAAGGACTTCTTTTATTTCATGGCAAAAACACAGCCCAAAGTTAATTTATTCTGTTAATTTGGTTAAATCTCTCTCCATCAGTCGACTCTCTCAATTAGTTCAGTGTGGTGTGCAGGTGCATGCATTCATTTCAAGTCCTCTTCCTTTCCTTATTTTGCATTTTAGTGGAATGAGGTTTGTTAACCAGTACTACAGAAAAGTGAAGTCCTGTCCTTCTGGTGTGCACCATGGGACCTTATTTCAGAAATAATGTGTACGGCAGTGAATGGCAGTAAACAATGCATTTTTTGATCCTGTTTGAATTGTGCTATGAGTTATATATCTGATGTCTGAGGTTTTAAAAGATAATTTTCCAAGTCAAGAAAGTCACAATTTGTCGTAAGTAAAGTAAAATACCACTTAGTTTTGTGTAAAACTGCTCAGTGAACATCTCGTTCACTTACACCAACATGGCTGTCACGTTGGCACTGAAAAGGTTTTCAAAAAGGTGAACATTTTAAAATGTCTGGCCATATTGACAGCTGCAGTTATGTTATTTTCAGCTAGCTAATATATGGGACGGGCTCTACAAAGCTTTTGTCACAGGGTTTGGTGAGTGTCAAAAGAAATGACATCACGTGTGCAACTGTTGGGGGTCTAGTGTTTCTAAATACAGTCTTATATTTTGGGCCATTCTCACTCCCAACGAGAGATTTGTTATAAATGTACCGTAAGTAAGTGAATGGACGTAGATGATGTACTGATATGCGATATGATATGTGATATCACTTTATATTTCTTATTTCAACCCAAATTATAATCTTTTCCTGAACCTAACCTAATAGTTTTTGTGCCTAAACCTACGTTATTAACTTTTCAAAAGTCATGCTTCATTTGAAAAGTGTTGTTGGACGTTCTATATTACGTATTAGTGCTAACTTGATTATTGAGTCCTTTCTGTGCAAAACTGTCGCTAGAGGTGTAGGTAGAGCATCATAGTTTATTGGCTTATTGGCTCTGACCAAGCTGTCGAATGTGATGAGTTGGGAGTGAGAACGTGTTTCATGATTCATTAGTTGACAAACTTTTAACTTTTAGATGAACAAACATCATATGTGTAATTCATGGCACAATTCAGATACAAAACAGTATCAAAAATATTTGTCTCTTAGCATTCACTGCTGCACATATTTTCTCTGAAACAAGGTCCCATAGTGGTCCACCATTAGGGGCTTGACTTTGCCTCTCCATGCTAATGCCCCCCCCCCCCCCCCCCCCCCCCCATTCTCTTCCATATCTTGTTGTTTCCTGCTCAATGGATCTGCAGCAGATCTCTGAAAATAAATCACAGATCTAATGTGACTCATATATCAGGTTCACTGTATCAGACTCTTCAGCATGACCTTAATGAGCACACTGTACATTATATATATGACGTACTAGGCTGTATGCATCAGAGTGCATCATGTATTGCCTAAGTGATCCAATGCTGTGTTAGCTTTTCTACAACCAGAAGACTGTAATTTACCTAGCTAATCAACCAAATAGCTAATTGATAATGGCATAATTATTCTAAGATGATGAGAATGCATCATTAGGCAGACAAGAACAAAATGAATTAATTCTTAATTGTGTACACATAAAAAATCTAATTAATATACATTTCCAAAACCAAAGTGAATCCAGTCTGTCTTGTATGTGTCTCTTGTGCTACTATATTAATAAATAAGTCAGAAATTGACCTCAACAGCACACAATACCCAAGTGTAATGAGACATTCTGCTGTCACTTAGTGTTAAAAAATATCAGATTTTTTTGCAAACTTCAAACACAACTTTTGGATGACTTTGGTGGCGTTCTCATAAATATTCTCCATAAGGCAGAGTTAAAGCGTGGGCCCCTGCTCTAAAAGTTTCAAGTCAGTTTAAACTGTGAGCATCTTTAAACCCAAACAATCTAAATGATTTAGGAAGTCTTCCAAAAGAGTGGTTTGATGTTGCCTCCCTGTGAGCATACATTATTTTGAATATAAAGGCTTAAAAGGCCATACTCACCTCTTTGGTTTCAGTCTAACGAAGGGTTTATGTTCAAAAGAGGAATCGTTAAGAATGTGGGAAGATTGTTAAGATACTTTGATACTGAGCACTGAGCACGTTTCACATTGTGCTGTCTGTAAAGTAGCGATCAACTGATATGTATTCCTACATGCTGATATTTTTCAGGGCTGATTTGGATAACTATTATTAGTAATCAAGGAGACCGATAACCGATACTTGGAACTGATATACATTTGCGATAAAAATGAAAATCTTGGTGTCACAACATGAATAACTATGTTGAAATGTAACTAAGTACAATTTACTCAAGTATATCTATTTTCTGTGGACTTCTAGCCCACTACATTTTATTTGATAACTTTAGTTATCTTGTGAGGTGTAACGAATTTGGCTGTGGGCCAAAGTCGTACATTTTAAAAGGTTCAGTGTTCAGGATTTAGGGTCAGAATGGAATTTATTATGCCTTTTAAATTTATGAGAAGGAGCGGGTCTTCATCTACAGTGTCTGTCATGTTGTTTATACAGGAGCCCAGAACTATATATATATATATATATATATATATATATATATATATATATATATATATATATATATATATATATATATATATATATATATATAATTAAACAAAGCTTTATTTAGTGGTTTGATGCCACAGTTTATTTAAGGATATACTGTGTTATTCAGTGTGAGTCAAGCTATCAGTGTCATTTTAATACTACTATGAGACTCAGAGATAATTAGACTTTGAACGAGTCAGACTCAGAGAGATGGATTTTTGTAAATAAAATTTGTTGAATGAATAATTCATTCCACTGCCAGACAGGATTACAATTCTACACATGCAGATATCCTCTGACAAATTTTCCTAAGGCTAAATTGTGTATACCTACATATCCGGCGTCCTCAAAATACACAAACACACATACAGATATATCCCTGTGAGCACATACACACTAAAATGACAAGTCCTTTGATCTAAGACAAACATATGCATTATTAGATGCAGCTAATAACAGTTACTTTGTTCATTGATTAATTTGTCCATTATTTTCTTAGTGAATCAATTTCAATTATTTTGGATTTTTTGCTGTCAGAAAAAATGAGAATAATCTATTATCATTGAGTAATTGATTAATTGTTGTTGTTGTTTGTCTCAAAGTTTTCACTCCATTAGAGATTTTGACGACATTGAAGCAATTTTCACTCACCACAGAAAAGTCCTCAAATATTTAACAACATAGCAAATATTGAGTTGCATGATTGTTCTCCTTCTTTTTAAATTATGATATCCCCTGATACTGAAGCAGCATTAGATTTAAAGTAAATCATCAGGAAAGCTGTTTTTTCACATCAGATTAAAGCAGGGGTGTAAACATTTTATCCTTGGTGTTTTCAAAGGAATCTCATTAACACCTTAATATCTATGTCAGCCTACAATCAATAAAACCATAGCATTGATAAAAATACATCAATCAAACCTGCATTAGCTTAAAAGAATCTTGTAAATGTGACCAAACACAAACCAATACACTAGAATGGCAATCAGCAGAGTGCATACCTCCACCAAGGCCCTACAGTTCACTTTAATCCAATCAATCCTAATTGAATATCAAATAAAACATGTCTAACTGCTTGATGATACTCAAATTATACTCACTCATAGATACCAGCCACATAAATACACCTGATTTTAATTAAGGAAAGTGTTAAAAAATACCATATCTCATATTGTTAAAGAAAGTGAGAGACAATTCCTGGATCTGCCCCTTCATCTGGATCCGCAACAAAAGTGAATGGGGTCTATTCTGGACCCATCCTCCATCGACGTTTTGTGGAAATCGGCTCAGTAGTGTTTCTGTAATCCTGCTGACAAACCAACTTACAAACAAACAAACGGCCAAATTGACTCAGGCGAAAACATAACCTCCTCGGTGGAGGTAATGATAAACAGATAAACATTTGTAGTGGACGATAGGAATAAAATCTGCCATCACAGTGTGTGTGATTTTAAATTGCGATATTAATAGAGTAAATTGTTGGGAAAAATCAACATTGAAACATTTTGGGCAAGTCTAGCAAATTAACCATAACATTAATGCAGCAAAAGCCAATCAATCCAATAAATAAGCCTTGAAACTGTTGAATTGCAACAAGTGCCCTAATGTCGTGAGATATATTGAGGAGGAGATACCTCAATTCAAACAGTAAAAAAAAATCATATCAGGATATCACGTTGGGACCCATTTATAAACGCTCTGTGACCCACTTAGAGTAAGCAGCCATAGTTTAAGAAACACTGGAGCGAAGGAAGTATAAAACAAAAGTGCTGTGAGCATCCTCCATGAAGAAAATCACACAGTGATATTACTAGGCAACAACGTTCAACACATTCAGATTGCAGTGAAAGGGGGCATGTAGACACAGCGGCTTGACTGAGTTAAGCCTTGACCTCAGAGGCAATTGACTTGTGTACACACTGGCATTCAGCCTTCACCAACAACACGGCCATCCACAGCCGCACTTGGCCATCTGACTTCTCTTCTTCTTCCCTTCAGACTGAGAAAGAGAGGAGCGCAGAGCGGGCTGGCAAACTGGTGATCATGACTGACTGAAATAAGCAAAGGCAAGGAGGTGAAAGAAAGCACAAGAAGAAGGAAGGGGAGGGAAGAAGAAGAAGAAGAAGAAGAAGAAGAAGAAGAAGAAGAAGAAGAAGAAAAAGAAGAGGAGTACGTACACAAGCACGCACACACACACACTCACACACACACACACACACACACACAGAGCGCTGCTCATCTCCTCATCTCCAAGGCAACTGTGTTCACACACTTGCAGACTTCTGGGAGGAGACCTCAGCGAGCCGTATCACCAGCGTTGGATGAGAATCGGATGGAAAGAGACAACTGAAGGAACGTCCCCCCCATCAATCGTCATCTTTTAGTTTATTTTATTGAGTTCACGCTGACATTTTGAGTCAGTGAACTTTTAAATTCCTCCAATGTCTCAGTCAAATGCAAATTTAAGCCAGGTTAGGTCTGCTTCCCTGCAGACCTAACCTCCTATGTCCTTTTTTTTTGTTTTTCTAAGCAATCCACTGCACTCAGTCTTCATATTTGCACTAAAATAATTTTAATGAATGATTTAATGCTAATTATTGTACATTTTGTACATATTAGAAACAGTTGTCCTCCCCCACTCTGATAACGCCCCATCATCGCCCACCTGCAACCCCGTCCAACCTGAGACCCTTCGCCCTGTGAGACCCACACCGAGTCTTCTGTGCGTGACTTCATCTGTCTACCATCCCTTCATCCGAGGCTATGAGAGGAGGAGTCGAATCCCAGATCACTCCATCATGCCAGTTCTGAAGAGCAGAGTGGAGATCCGGGCTGGCAATGTTCAAGGTAGGCCAGTGATTCAAGTAATTGTTTTGTGTGTGTGTGTGTGTGTGTGTGTGTGTGTGTGTGTGTGTGTGTGTGTTTGTGTGTGTGTGCGCGTGTCTGTGAGCATTCCCTGAAACTTTTCACCCAAAGAATTCCACTCCCTGTTCACTTGCTGAGTTAAATATCAGGTGACTCTTTGCTTCATAACAAATCTTAATATTGACAATCAATAGACTATCTGTTTGATAAATCAATAAATTGTTCAGTCTGTAAAATCTCAGAAAATAGTGGAAAATGTCTGTCATGTTTGCCAAGAGTCCAAGGCTTTATCTTCGGATTGCTTGTCCAAAATCCAAATATATCTGGGTTAAAATGCAGAGGTGGGAAGTAACAAAGTACAAATACTTATTATGCTTCCCTACTTTTTAACAAAAATGCCTGTGCTTTATACTCCTTACATTGTCAAAACATACTTATTTTTTCATTTTTCATGTATTTGAGGGGAATTATCGATTGTTATGTTGTTTTGTGACGTTGTGTCATTGAATGGGGAGAAAAGGTGTGTGTCTCGTTTCTGCAGAGACCCTGTAGCCTTCTGCTTGGATTTTCTTCAGTTTGTCAAGTTTTTGCTGCGCTTGAGATGCGTTATCCAAAATGTCCGTTTCTGATATCCTGGGAATGAGACATAACAATCAACTCTTGTACGTTTGTGAATAGCTTGGACAAATCGATGCTACCTTTATGATGTTAATTATATTAATATGACCTGATGTCCAGTTAGCTTTGTGGGATACTTTTTACTTTTATTTCCGAGCCTGTACTTTCATACTTTGACGAGAGTAAAAAAAAAGTTGAATTGATACTTCCACTTTTATCAAAGTCTTTCTCTACACAAGTATTTGTACTTCTACTTGAGTAAACAAGAACATGTGTACTTCGCTGTGTGCAACTATACAGTAATTTTCTGACAAATGACTAATTGACTCATCAATAATCATCCCAGCTGCAGTGTATCTAAAGTAATTTCCTGCGTTGAGTCACCGCTGTAATTGTTAATATGCGACAGCGGTGAGTGTTTTGTTTCCTGTATTGTCCATTAATTAAACCGCAGAATTTTTTTCACATTTTCATGATAATTTCATGTCATGTAAAATGTCAGAGGAATCGGGACTAATGGGTCGAAACACATATACAGATGTTTCATGGTGGAGATTAGATAATGCAGCATTGTGTATTTTTTGGTGACACATCTGGTGCTTCTTGAGTTAATAGACTCAAGGATGAGCCTTATGGTTTGTTTTGGTCAAATTAAGGAATCACTGGGCCTCTTTTGTCTTGAAATGTAAAAAGTAAGCAGCAGTTCACTGGGCTGTACAATTTTGTGACAGCGACCCAGCACATCACTTCATAATAATGTATTATGGAAATTAGCTCTGAACAAAATGATAGAGAGAAATCTTCCAAGAATCTGTATGTGGTATGTTTTTTAGTCCTTTTTCAAAGATGGTAGAAATAATAAGTATTGCCAATAAGATGACAAATAAAGCTCATCTTTAAGTTTAAATGAATGTGTAAAAGCCTGCGGTTATGATTTCAGTTTGAGTGAGACCAGCAGAGGAAATAGAGGGACAAGAGGATGAAGGGAAAAAACATTCATAGCGCAAAAGACAAATTGTCTTTTTTCGTCACACATTCTCGCTCACTGTGCTTTGTGAGGGACCCCAGTGTTGAGATAAGGGATAACGAGGCACTAGCTTCAATAAGCCCATCAAAACGCAGAGTTGTGCTGCTTCACAAGGGAAAACAGGTCTAGACAATAGCAACCGTGTAAAGCGAGAGAGAGGGGAAACTGGAGCTTATTTTATTGCTGAGCTTGTGGTCCTTTCAACAGCCGCTCACGAGTTTGACTGATAAAAGGCACATTTAAAAGTTTGAGGGGCGTGTAAAGATAATGGAATGACTTGTCAGAGAGGCTGTGTGACAAAAAGTACTTGGGAGGAGATAAAGCAAAAATCAGCTCAAGAGGAGAACGCACTCGTGACATTCATGAGCACAAAATGAACTTCTAGACCAGCGGAAAGCGTGTTTGAACTTTTACAGTAATTTTTTTCTGCGTGTGAACAGTTTTTTTGCAACAGAAAATGTGCAAAAATCCTTCTGCGTTCTGTCTCAGCGTCTGGCTGCTGCCAATGGATTCAGTCCAGGATTCGTCTCTTGGTGGCATTGCGGATTAGATTCTTGGATGGATTTTTGTGTCTTTTCCTTTTTTTTTTAACTTTGGGTGAGACTAGTTAATGCTCACAAATCTGAGCTTTTCCACATTTTCATCGACCGACGCAGGTTCTGATGTAACTGTCTAATTATGATGTCGAAGCGTGACTTGGGTGAGGTGTGTGACTTGTGGTTATGTCCCTCCCTCTCACAACACAACAGCACAGGACGTCAGAGACTGACCCACTCTTTCTTCTCCTTACTCACATACATATGCTGCACAGACACTGCATTCCTCATTGCAATATTTCAATCAAACTTCATCTTCCGTCTCAAAAGTTGGGTATTGGCTGACACTGCAGGCTTGAAATGGCTGCATGTGAACTGTGTTTCTAGGTCAGATCTCTCATCAAAAAACAAAAACAAAGGGGAGAGAACGTGACGGAGAGTATGCAAGGGGTTAAGGCGTGGCAGACAGAAAAAGAGACAGGCAAAGATCCAGGCGCAGGCGGTAAATCCAGAGGGAGCGTCACTGACAGTGGATGAAGGAGGCAGCTTTGTAGACAGATGTATCTCTGAGTGCGTAAGCAACAAGGCCTAGGAGGGGCGTGTTGTTGCGGCGTCATGATGCCTCATGTCTTTGGAGAGTGGGTTGGGTAGAGGGGATTATGGGATCCGAGCGTCGGCTCTCTTGTCAGGCGGGCGGTGCGGTCCCTGTTTTGATCGGTGGACCGTGAACAGAGTGGCGGCAATGAAGTGTCGTGAATATATGGGCGTCGAAGATGTTGACACTCACATCAGACAGCCGGCTGAGTCAGTTTTGGATACGAGCCTCGTGTGACCAGCTTTACAAATGTTGATTGAGTCGTTGAAGGATTACAGGTGCTGAGCAGCCTGGTGTTTATTGTTTACTCAGAGCCAGAGAGAGCGAGGGAGAGGGAGAGAGAGAGAGAGAGAGAGAGGGAGAGAGTGCAAAGTAGTTACACAATGCCTCAGAAATACCTCTGTCATCCATGCATTTTCAGATTTTCCCAAGAAATGATCCACACAGCACAATAATAAAAAGAATATATTACTGACTCAGTTTAATGCAATCTCAAGGCTCAAACAGGCTTCTCAAGACTGCACGTAGCCATAGGCGAAGGGCACAGCAGTCATTCATGTGGTCCTTTCTTTTATACTTGTATATACCACTTGAGAAATGCTTATATTTTTTATTTTTATGTTTCAAACCTGCCTCCTGATAGGCGAAGGATCTACCATTTAGCTTGCTTGATGTGCAGATCTCCAGAACATATTGTGTAGTACAAAAGCCCTGCAAGAACACAGCTATTCATGAATCTTTTGTTAAGATTTGGTTTAATCTGTTTTAAAGGAGTGTTTCTAATATGTTGTCCATCCTGTTTATATTAATGAAGGCAGACTAAGAAGAAACACCTGTAAGCAAATCAATACAACAGCAACACAAACTGCAGATTTCAAAAGGATAAAAAAAACATTAAAACCCAAAAAATTAAAATAAAATGAATTAGACAGCCCAAATGGGATTAGTCTGAATTAACTGAGATGCAAGTCATTTCGTTTAATATTAAACTATTTTGTAAAATTAATGTTTCTCTGCTCAATCTAACATCAGATATCAAGCTAACGTAAGCAGCCTCACAATTATGTTGTCAAATCCAGAATGCTTTTTCACACACACACACACACACACACACACACTCACACACACACACACACACACACGCACAGATATTTTTTTGTCATTATATAACAGAGTGTTGTATAATGAAATGAAAGTTCTTAGACTCCTTCATGCTACACAAAACACAGAACATATATACAGTTAGGTTTTTTTTTACAAATATACAAGAATAGGATATATCTTTCGAATTTTTGCGTCAGGATGTATGTAAACAGAAGCAACAATCTGGTGATGATACTCTGGTCAGCTCCTTCTCATCAAAGGAAAAAAAAAAACAAGCAACTAATTACTCATGAGAATTATTGGCAGATTGCTCTCAGTTTTCTCCATTTTGTGTTTTAAAATGAGAGCAATAATAGCCTTGTTTACTGAAGGCAACAGGACATGCAATGTTTCAGGTGGACAGTGCATTTTTCAGATTTTAATGTTAATTTTCCTGCAGACAGACAGTATTTTACAAACTAGATTTTTACATACCAACCTGTTTTTCTTAGAGACAGAAACTCAAGATGCCTCTTCTACCTCTCCTCCTCTATACCAAGTCATGTGTGACTGTGAAAGAAGGAGGGAGTGCTAAGAATAGAGAAAAGGGGGCCCAACACTGTGATGCCGCCTCTACCCAAGTTGCTCAGCTTCGAGGTGTGCCGTTCTGATATTGAAGTAAGCAGGCTCTCAACCATTTTTACTGATATCTGTTTGTGCAGGCTGTGCTTACACTGAACACAGTACAAACTGTATCGCTATATAAGTCCTTTCAATTTTCTTTGAGATGTCAGATGCAGGAATGGATTTTCGGATCCGTCTTTCACTCGGCATATGTTCTCTAATAACATGATCATGATGTCTGGGCTGGCACATGCAGACATTTCGTCAGAAACTGTCACTTTTCATGTCATGCCAGAGGGAGGCTTTTTGAAGCTCTTCCACTGACAGTCAGGGAAGAGAGTCACGTTTATTCATATAGTTTTGTTTTTCTGCGGGGGATAGAACAGAGGGCGAGATCTACGGGCTGAGAGAAGGTTCGAAGTGCAGAGATGAGAGGAGCCGATGGAGGGTTTGATAGCTGAACGAGATTGAGTGATATTTGATGATAGTGTTCTCAGAAAGTGCTCAAAAAACAGACATCAGGAATCAAAATAAATCACGTCACGCAGATGGCTCTGCTAAGAGGGTATGATATGATGATAATTATGTTTTCAAAGAGGGAGCGAGAAATGATTAAAGAAAGATGAGGAGCACACATATATGATTGAATCAGGAGGAGAAATGGGTCCCATCAACAGTTTGTGTCTCATGTGAACACTTATAATGGTATAATACCTGTTGCAAGTAAGGAACATAAATATAAAAATAATTCATTTCCATCTTTCACAATTATAAAAGCAATCAAAAATCTGATTTTCTGCACTGCTTCCTTTGTTGTCTTGATGATATTTCACAACTTTTTAGCAGTGCTGTTAGCAGGTGGTAGCTATTTGACACCTCCAGTGGCTGTGTTTGCTAACCTGCTCCAGGTGTAAATGAATCTGTCACCGTTTGACCCTCTGTAGGGGGAACCTGTCAATTCATTAGCCGTGACACGACTCTGCAGAGGTGAGGAGGAAATTGCCCCTCCACATATACAGACTGAAACATGAAGGATCAACACAAGCTCAGTAGGGAAGACCTGCAGTTGTCGGGTGTCTATTTATTTTTTTTCTCTTTTTTTTTCCTATATTTACCAGATGATCAGTGACACAGAGGCGAGGCCGAAAGGTAGAGCAATCTGCTCAGGGGGTAAATTGGAAGGTGACGCAAGTGGGAAATAGGACATGTGTCTGGGGCTCTGTGGCCACATTTAGGCCTAAGTGGAAGGGAGTGTGTTGACTTATATTACTCAGATTTATTTGTGTTGGATAAGGCCTGTGTGATTAGAGCTTGAAGTGAATGTTCCAGGTTCATGTTGGATGAAGAGCTTTTGATGATCATTTAAGTCATTTTTCAAGCAAACATGCCCATTATTAGTTCCAGGGTCTCCATGTTGGTCTTGAATACAGGTCTGTGGGTTTTTATAAACCCTTGATTGGACAAAACCAAAAATTTGATGATGTTACACAAGCTTTGGAGAATTATGAAATACGATTTCTGACATTTTCGACTGTTGTCATTTGATATTGAGAACATAACCTCCAGATCAATCTGTAATGAAATGATTGTCTGTTGCAGCCTTTGTCAGATTGATTTGTCAATTCATGTTTAATGTTTTAAGCAAAGAGTGCATGCATATTAAACTGTAATCAAATGTTACACTCCTTGAAAGATCCAGTAGGTGAAACAAACACAAAACTACAATATAGTTCTGAAGTAGATTGACATCTTGCTGGATATGTTCATTGGACTTAAATAAAGGTAAAGATAAGATTGCAAACCTCCAGTCTTGACATACACTACATTGGCCACCTGTAAAATTTAATACAATCCAATAGGGCTGGGCGATTATGCTAAAAATAATAATCACGATTATTTTGATTGATATTGAAATCACGATTAATAAACACGATTATTCACTGATTTCCCAAAAAATATTTATTGAGCCACCAAAACTCAATTTTAAATATAACTTTTAGAAAAACAACCAGATAGATTAGTAACAAGTAAAAAAGTAAATGATAATAATATTTGTATGTTTGCGTGATGGCAACACGTACCGCTTGTCCAAAGTCTTGACCAGTGTCTTGAAGTCTGGGTTGCTAACTGTACTGATAGGGCACATGTCCTTAGCTAGCATGAACGTCACAGCCTCCGTTATCTCTCACTGTCGCCGGGAGCCGGTGGGATATGGACCGGCATTGTAAAGAGTGTCCTCAATGGAGGACTGTGTTGTGGTGGCGGTGGCTGTGACTGAAGTTGACGCTCCTGCACTTTTTTGGGTCTTTTGCTCCTTCAATACTTTGTCATAGACCACTTTATGGTTCAATAAATGTGTTGTGTTGCCCTGGGGTGCAGACACGACGGTGTGACAGACTTTGCAAACAATCTCCTTCTGCTCCACATCTGACGATTTGAAGCGAAAATGTCTCCAAATGACCGAAGTTGTCCTACCTTTCTTTTCAACTAAAGCTAAAGCTTTTCTGCCATGTTGTCAATCGCTCGTTCCACAATTGATCCACACACTCACTGCTGCAGCTGCAGGCGACACAGGTGCGTTCACTGTGCTTTTACAGCGCAGTAATTTGCATACACGACGCGCGGCGGCACATTAAGCGTTTTTCTTCGATTACAGTGTTTTCATGATCGTGAGAAGCCAAAATCGAAATCGTGATCAAAATTCGATTAATCGCCCAGCCCTACAATCCAATACAACAGCTCGGCCATACATTCATCCTTTACAGAGATAATGTTATTCAGTTTAGTTGACACTTTTTTTACTGTATGTTCAATGTTCATTGTAGGTTGCAGTGTTCAACTGGACAAAACTTGCTGTTTCAAACTTTTATCACCTTTCTTTTAACCTTTTAATGACAAAAATTCAGCAGGTCACAAATTCAAGGCCAATGAAGGCATGACTAAACACATTTGCCATGAAGATACAGACATTAAGCTATGCACGAAAGTGGAAGAAAAATAGAAAGGTGTGGTAATGATTAATAATTAGTGCTCAGCAAGCAACATTACTCGTCACACCTCTGAAATCCCTACGCATGAGCGCTAATGTGGAAGGATACAGAGAGTTAAGTTTCGTTCTTATCGAAAGTAAACCTCTCGTCCAGCCGCCGCTCGCAGATCGGCTGTTGCCCAGTTACGCTAATGCGTAGGGATACAGAGGTTCTGTGGTTGAGAAAATGTAGTGCCAAAAGAAAGCGCGGTCTGACAGTGATGTAAAGCATTGTGAATTTTACCTATACAACGTACACTTGAACTGTACATTTTTTTTAGGTGAGTCTTGTTTTAGGTGGTTAATTTCGCTTTTTTGCTGAACCCCGTTCACTGCAGTACAAAGCTGAGCCTCTGGGCTGGAGCGGCTCTCTACTTCTCCAAACTGAGGCTGCGCTGATCGGTGATTATGGTAGGAAACAGATCGACTATAGATATGTACTTTATATGACCCCACTTCAAAAAAACCGAACTATCCCTTTAAGCTGCTAAAATAAAAGTGCTGGCATCCTCCCTGAAGTGGGTGAGTAAGCTCAACCGTGCGGGTTTAAAAAGAAATAAAGTTATTTCAAATGCATTTGAAATCTCAAGGCTACCAAACTTTGATTGCGAGGGCCAGTTTATGGACCCATCTACTTCAGTTGCTCAGGACAATGCTGCAGTGGGGTTTTGCTGTGTTGCTCCAGAAATGTTTTGTGGACTACAATCCTCTACCCGACATTCCAACAGCATGAAGGTTAATAAATAATGACTGTACTTTTATTTTGCGTGAACTTATTATTTAAGTGTCTTTGCACACCCATTTAAACTGGGCCCAGAGGGGTTGACTGACATGTCATTAGATTATTTAGACCTTTTCTTTTATATGTATTATCAGTATATAACTGTCTTGATATATTATTTGCATTACACTTAAATAAATTGAACATTTGACATGGCACTGGTACAGAGGGTTTGCTTGCGGGCAGTGTAGCTACAGGTTCAGGCAGAGGTGGAAGGATGCTGCGTGTGGGAATACAGAGGTCTTGGGCCGGTGTGAGGCCTCAGGTAATTAGAGGAATTATAAAACAGACAAGTGGATTGTGGGTCGTTCATTACAAGTAGTCTCTTGAGTCTTAGGCGCCATAGGCTTGCTATTGAAACCTCAAGAGAGCTGTAGCTGTTGAATGCTCAGATTTTGCCACCGGTAAAGTAGTGAATACCAAACTGACTTGGAATGTGGACAGAATACTCAGCATTTTGTTGCAGCTTTTCAGAAGGACGTGTTAAAGAAAACCAAAGAAAATACACTCTGGGCTGAGGCTGAAAAAAGTGTGTGACTGGGTCTTATAAACCGTGCTGCTTCAGATAAAAAGAGGCAACATATTGCATCAGACTGAGTTATTATACCCTTTAGAAAAGAAAAAGAAAGGCTAGAATTCAATAGTATCTGGTGCAGCCTCTTGTGACATATTGTACACATTTCAGTGACATGGTGTAGCTCTACATGTTCTGTGGAGCTCTGAAGCAGTGGTGGCCCTGAGCCTCTGAGGCTGTAAAGACACTTGTATTGCTGCAGAGAGGGAGCCGTCACTTTGCTGCTGAATTAAGTCCAGAGCAGGAGATATAACCTCAGTGGAATAAATGGCTTCAATGAGGTAATGAAGACTTCAGGGAATAGATGGATAAATGAACATTGTGTTTTCTTCATCCCTGTGCCTCTGAGCGCGTATATTTTGTTGTGTATATATGTGTGCTTACGTATTACACTGGTGTGGTCGGGTCTATGTGTCTGCGCTAGTGGTTTTATGTGTTTGTGTGTGCACTCTATCTCTATCAGTTTATTTGCCTCTGATAAAGACACCATATAATGTTATTTAGAGAGCTGAAGGAGCCTCAGTATGACAGTAGAGATCCGAAGTGCATCTCATTATAAGTGCAATTAGCAGAGAGAGGATTCTTGACCAGACAGAAGCACACTTAATGAAACACCCAAGACCCTCTTCAATAAACTAGTGATTTTTTTCAGCAATTCTGCTCCTTCAAGATGGTCGTGAGGTGACACATTATTCAATAAAGAACATTGTATTAGAAGATTACTCTAACAGTCCAATTACACTACACTAAATGCACACTGTTGGTCACTCTCCCTTTGTGTTTTAATACAGTATTTTTTTTTCTTTTGCCTACATTGCTTTGTTAATAAATCTACAACAGTGTCTCCATCTTCCTCTTTTTCTCTCATCCCACTCACTGTTACTAAATAAGATATCGTTAAAGCGTCCAAAAGAATCAGCATGTTTTCAAGTCTTATGAAATTCTATATTTTTCTCACTGTCAACAAATCTGATGAAAAAAAACAAAACCAACATTGAATTGCTCCAAGTATTGTCTGTCTCACCAAAGCCTGATATAGTTTGTTCTTCTGCGCCATAGACGTCCATTCTATAAAAAAAAAAAAAAAAAAAAAAAACATTGCCACACTGTTGCAGTGGGTGACATGTTCCTCCACTGTAGTTTATTTCTAGTCATTCTCAAAAAAAAACATCCTATTGCTGTAAATACATACCGGGCCAAATGCGTATTAATCCACAGCTGAAAATAGTCCCCGTTAAACACTTTATATGAGACTGTTTGCTAAAAACTTTAGTGTCCATCTGTTTGGGAAATTATGGAGCACTTACGTATGAGCTATTTTTAAGCTGTTCAGTGGGAACGAAAATGGGCTCAGTGCTAAGAGCCACGGACAGGGTAGAGAAGATGGAAAGTACGAAGCAACGAACTAATGGTACACAGGGGCGTTTTTGGACGCTAGGGCTCGAGCTGCTTCTCAGCTTTGCACACTTGACTAAGACTGCGGTCAGACATACGTGAATGCAGGTGGATGGAAATCGGCTGCCAGGGCTGCTTATGGGCAGTGCAGGATGTGAGGCACATGGAACTCAGTTTGCTGGTTTGTATTCCGTTTTTCGGGTCAAGCACTCACACGTCTTTACTATTGGTTGTGACTGGAGTTTCGCCAGTCAAGGTTCAATAAGGTTGAACTTGAAGTCGAGATTTGCTTCACAACTGGATGAAAATGTTATTTTTTTGCCATTTTGCTAGCATGGAACGGGAGTGAACAGGAGGCGAATGGTGGTGTCACGTATATTTTACTAAGACAGGCCCTTTGACACACACACATACTGACTGCGCCTGATTGGACGAATGGTAGTTGTAGGCTACAGCTTCGGGATTTTGGAATCTTTCTCTTAAAAATTATGAAAATAGTACACTGAAGTATGTGTCTAAAGACATTTTGGCAGTTGCTAAATCTGTCTTCATTTTAACTTCACAATGGTTATCATTTACAGATTATAAATCCCAGAGGCAGTGAGTCGACCCCAATTTGCATAAAGTAGCCTAAACCTCAACTTTATGCAAATGAGGACCGGGCACCACAACACAACTGTCTCTCGAAACGCAACGTGATTCTACCAGAAGGTTTTGCACGGCTGCTTACATAGGAATGATGGATCCTGTAGTCACATGTCATAAGGCCTTGAATAAAAGAAGCTCCATGATAAATTAGCAGCACAGCTGGGTGACAACTCACAGTGATACGGCCAAAAAAACACACGGCCGTGTCTCATATATTTGTTGGACTAATGGACAAAGCATTATCCTATATAAAGACAGTTTACCTGTTTACTACAAATTTTCCCAATGGTGATCAATAAAGGAAAATGTTATCTTATCCTATCTTACTGTTAGTACGGAGTCATTTAGTTTTTTGTCAAGTGTGAGTTTTAGTTGAAACACATATTGCTGTACCTTTTGTTGTTTTAAAACAGAACTGTTTTTGAAAAAATACGTCATAAAATAGAAAAATCTAACATCCTTGCTTTAAGATGTCACTTGACTTCATATTTAAAGTTCTCGTAGCCACATTTTCTTGTTTTTGGACCGTGGCAGTGTAGTGGAGAGTGTTGCAGCAAAAATCAACTCATAGTGACAATGAGTGAATTGAATAATTACAGAGGATGTAAATAGACCTTGTGTTGGCTTCCATCACCCCTTCAGAAGAGTCATTATAGCTGCATGATGTCTTGATTACCTGACTGAACACAAAAATGTCACACAGCTCTGACTAACAGATCACAATGAATGTTGTTCACCAAAAACAATACTGGTAGATTTGGTGAAGGTGATTCGAAGCTTTGTTATTTCTTCAGACTGTCTGCTCACCAGCAATATGTTTGTATTCTTTATTAAACTAGATGATGGGACACACACATTGTTCGCTAGATTCTGTTATTGTCGACAGTTGTATTTCAAAAATGAGGAAAAAGGTTATTAGATTGTATTTCTGGCCAGACTAAATCCCTTATTTTGTCACTTTTCTGCTCCTTTAAAGAAGGAACACAAATAGTTGTAGTCTAATACCCACAAGGCATTTATCAAAGGAAACATGTTAGGTAGATGTGTAAGACAACCACTCCGTAGTTAACACCCATTTTTTTGAATTATTGATGAAATACTGTAGTTGTGACAGCAAACAGAAATGTCACACATCGTCACCTGCTGTGGCATCTCTTCAGGGGATATCTAGGCCTTTAAATTAAAACATTCACACAGATTTTTCTGTTTAAAGGTTGTAAGATCGCCCTGTGCATAGATATTGTAGTAATATAAAATGCCTTTTATAGTTTGTTATAGCACACTGTTGTTTATTATAAGTTATTATTTATAACTCGTGTCTGATGCAGCATGCGCTTTAGTGGAGATGACAAAAGTACCACTCTTACCTGTAACTGACCACCCACTGAATGTAAATGGGCTCCCTAATAGATATGCCTGTCAGCTTATGTTATCCCCAATGCCTTTCAAGTGCTATACAACGCAGCCCACCACATCAAGTCTCTAGGGATATAGTGGAGCCTGATAACGATGGCCTACGTGTGTTTTAAATAGCATGGCAGATTCAGTTTGAATGTCTCAGGCTTCTGCAGTATACACACTATAGTCTGTAATCCTCAGCAATATGCAGGAAACACATCTGACCATTAAAGTCTGAACATAATAATTACTGTGACATTGGCTGATGAGCTGATTGAGGCTCACGGTTCATTGGCTTGATTGATCATGTGGAATCTTTATTGGCAGATTGGGATTCCATGAATGCGAGTGTGTGCAGCAATGCGTTTCAATCAGCTTCGGTTATTCTATTGGTGGCTTGTGTCATTTGACTGAGTGCTCTGATCAATGCTCTTTGTAAATGTTAAGTGTGCCTTCGTCTTATCGGCATGATCCAGCTCAGCCTTGAGCCGCCTGCTGTGCGCACATGAACCTGATGGTGTGTGTGGGGATATGTAAGGGCACACGTGTGTTTTCATGTTGGAAAAACAGAAGCCATATTTGCCATCAGGAGGGCTCAGGTGTCATCTGACCCAAACACTTGTTTGATCCACACCGCATACGTTCACACCATTTGCACAGGCAGCTCAGCGCTCATGCATGTGCATCTCCATCTCTGCACTTTATCACAGGTTAGTCACGTCTGCAGTAAATTACTGGATGCAAGCAATGCACACATGTGGTGGGTGTTTTGTGTAGCCGTTCATCGCCACTTATGCGTTTTTCCTTGTGCTGCATATGCCATTGTAATTGCTGTGTAAGTGCTGTAATGGGCAGACAAGGTCACATAAAATCATGTGTCAACTTCGTTGACGCAGTGTTTGATGATTTACTTGTCTATTATGCTGCGAGTATATGATCCACTCCTGACACCCTCCATTTAATTGTTATTAATTGGGGGAAGGTAATGACAGTAGAGATGTTGTTTGGAGGTCTGATTAGTCCAAATGTCACAGAAGCTCCTGCTCAGTGCGTTTGCTGGCTGGATGCTCCTTCCATCATGTTATTTCTGTTTATTTGCCTGTAGCCCTTTTGGAGATTAATTTTTAATGCGAGGTACACTAAAAGGCGGAGCACTAGATCATTTCTCTCTGCAGAAGTGCATTAACTTAACCTTATATGTGTCTTTGTGGGTGTGCGTGCTCACGTTTTTGTGTGAAGGCAACGTGCTATTTATTTTATGTTACAAGTGTTTTATTTTTGTCAGTGCGAGTTGGGCACAGCAATATGCGGCAGCTCAGATAAAAGTAAATTGTGTATTATTAGGAGACGGCACACGCTGCATGTAGCGCACTGCATGAATTAGTGTGAGTATGCGAGTTGTATGTATCTTCCTGTCCATCAGGGTGTTACGTGGAGGCATATTTGAATTGTTACTATGGAAACGGAGCACTGCTGTTATACAGAAAGGCATATCCGAATGGGTCTCTGTGTCTCTCTGTGCTCCCTCGTTTACCGTCACACTTCTTGTATAATTTTGGAAGATTCTTTTCCAATAGTTTCCCTCTGGCGGCTCCTCTCAGTACATTTATCAGCCCTTT
Source organism: Sparus aurata (assembly GCF_900880675.1). Lineage (NCBI taxonomy): Eukaryota > Metazoa > Chordata > Actinopteri > Spariformes > Sparidae > Sparus > Sparus aurata. Next base: position 21,530,580 of record NC_044187.1, on the reverse strand, counting down.
TGCAGAATCTCCATCCTTTTATTTTTTCCTTGTTGACTGAAACCATCGCTTTCCTCCTTGCTCAGTTTTTCATTTTTGTTTTTCAGTTTTTCTAACCTCCTCCCCACCCTTGACTCTTCTTCCATCATCCTGTGCTAATCATGTCCTCTTTTCATCTTTCTCTCAGCTGTGTTGCCCTTCAACACCTCCCTCCCTCACTCACTCTCCCTCCCTTCCTCTCTCCTCTGGCTTTCTTATTGCTGTTCCTTCCTCCACCTCCATCTCTTTTGTGTATGTCTCTATTTATTCTCTCCCTCGCCCCACTCTTCTCTCTCCTCTTCTCTTCTCTCTGCTGCCTTCCTCCCACTCGTTTCCTCCACCTCCTCTCTCTCTCCCTCTCTCTCTCTCTCTCTCTCTCTCTCTCTCTCTCTCTTTCTATCTTTCTCTTTCTCTCTCTCTCTCTCTCTCTCTCTCTCTCTCTTTCTATCTTTCTCTTTCTCTCTCTCTCTCTCTCTCTCTATCGGCTCCAATGTGGCGCCCCCGTGGAGAATTCAGCTTGTTTACAATTAGCATGTGCACCTGCAATTAAGCCTGACAAACCTCTGGTAATTAGACCTTTTAGACAAACAGTTTTTTTGTGTGAGGATCACATTTCCTCCTCTTCTGATTCCCCACACTGTCCGGCCTCTTCTCTTTGTGCTCGCCTTATTTCACAGATTACTCCTGTCGCTGCTCTCTCCCTCTGTCAGATTTTAGTCCTTTTCACAACTTCTCTCTCTCTCTTTTCTTTTCTGTGGACTTCTTGTTTTTTGGTGCTGACTGGATTGGCTCCACAGCACACAGGGTGCTTGATAAATAAAACACTATAGAAGGTGTTGTGTGAGCGAACAAGCGGAGTCTTTTACTCTTGCCCTTCATTTATCCCACTCTAAAGTGCTCCTCTGTGCTTAATTTAGAATATGAGCATGAACATATACTCATTAAGATTCCTCGTCTTTATCTATGCAGAAAATAAGCCCAAATTTGCTCTCTCCATACTCTTGTATGTGCGTGCATGCGCTCACACACACCACCATTTTCACATCAGGCTATGACTAATTGTGTTTCTCCGAGCCTGTCACCTCCCTCTGCTTACATCTTTCACTCCGCCTCTCTCGTTCTCTCTCACTTTCTTTCTCCTCTCTCCCCCACCTCCATCATTTCTTCTCTATAGTCTACTCCATTGCTCTTTGTATGGCTGCTAATAGAGGAGCAGTAAATAACAGCAATAATAGTAAATAATAGGTCTGCAGTTAACTTCAAAGAGCAGTGAAGGGATCTCAGAGGGTTGGAGGGAGCAACAGAAAGAAAACAGGTTTGGAGGGTAAAGGGGAGAGAAAAAGAAATGAAAGCAGTGTGGGAGGGATGGAGAGACAGGGGGAGAGACGGAGAGACAAAAAGGAGAGAGAGAGAGAGAGAGAGAGAGAGAGAGAGAGAGAGAGACTCCATCGAGCCCAGTCTGAGTGTCTAATGGTCACTTAGCCTAGCAGCTAGTCTGTGAAGCTGTGAGGCTGTCAATCTGTCAAAATGCACCCCGTGCTGTCATGACTCTCTCAAAACAGACACACACACACACACACACACACACACAGCTTACTCTCTCTCTGCCTGTCTGTCTTTGATGTGTGCCACAGGGTTCCTCCTAGGAAGTCACAGCGTAGTATAATGGATGTGGCGTTGTCACTTGATGCTCTATGAGAGCTTACAGGCATCTCAGTGTGTGGTTGGATACGCAGCTATGTGGGTCACTTTCTTGGCAATTAAGGTGGTTGAGTCACCCGTACTTTTGTAATATCCTGACCAATACCAGAGTTTTGCAATTTATCTTTATTAGCACTATCCAAAACGTCGAGCCAGCAGAGATGATGCAATCACAAAATATTCTTCAGTTCGTTATATGTGCTCCACTCAGTGTGGATCCATCAGATGAGAAGAAATAAGGAAGACGGAAAAAGAAATGATAGAATTAATACATGAATATGCTCATGAACTTATATTAAGAAATATAACCTTGATTATCAATTTAGAGACTGATTCAACATAGTTCAACCATTTCATTTAGGCTTATTAATTTGCATTCTTCTGATTTCTGGTATTTGAAATGCCTCTGATACTGACTAAAATGCTGGATTTGGTATCAGCAATACCACAGAAACGGGTCACCACTACTTCCCAGAAGTGTACCGAATACCTGTACACAAGTATCCAATATGCATAAACGGCAAACAACTTGTGTTTGATAACATCCTAAGGAGGTTACTAGTATACAGTTTTTAAAAATAGTCATTATATATTGTATATATTTATTTTAATGCACTGCTATCAGATCGGTATGCGATATTGGCAAGAACGCACAGAGACAGCTACAGCAGCTCAGTCCATAGGGACTTGGCTTGGGGACTGGAGGTTTGCTAGTTCAAGATCCATTCATATCAGTCTATGTAGAGCGTGCACTGGTGACTTGAGAGGTGCCAGTTCACCGCCTGAGTACTGCTTTGGTTCAGTTGAACAAGCCAGTTGAATCCCTAACTGCTCCTGGCACCTCATAGGGGACAGTCTCCTCAACCCTGTCTCCATTTATGCATGTGTTCAGGTCCTGTTTTGGCTTATGTTTGTTTTTTGGGCCGGTGTGTGTAAAAGAAAGTGAAAAGTGAAAAGACTGAGTGAAAAGACTGAATTTCTCTGTAAAGATATTAATAAAGTTAATCTCCTTCATCATCTTCTAAACTAAACGCTGTAGGCTACTTGGTGCGTTTTAAATAATTGGAAAGGTAGCAGATGTTTTGTTTTTTATTATGCACTTATGCACTTGAAGCACTTTATCTCGTGGATCTTTGGTGTTGCTGCTAATCCCCCGACAGGTGCCAGTGTGTGCGTTTTTTTATGGCTAAAATTGTATTTTACGTAGAGTGTGTGGTTTCTTATCTGTGTTTGGGTTGCTCACCAAGACAATTCCACTCAATCATGTTGATTTGGCAACAAAGTATTGATTCTTGAATCTTGAATCTAATGTAGAAGCATATATATTTTTAATACAAAGGTTACCATGCACTTCACGTGTTATTTGACAGTTGCAGATGTATTTTTGCTGTCACTCAGACACAAATACTTAAACGATGCTCATCTCTCTTGCAGCAACAGCATTTGTCTCAATATTTTTCCAAATATTTTTTCAAATTGACAATGACCTGAAAAGTTCATTGATGTGCTCCATTTGTTATACATTATTTTCTAAACATTTTTTGACCAAATTTCTCAAGTTAGATGAAACTGCTGAGCATCTAACATGCTTGGAGGTGTGAAACATAGCCTTATATTCTAATGTTTGCACTGGATTTGTGAGGCAGATGAAATTGGCCTAGCAAAATGTTTTTGTTTACCATGAAATATCAGCTTCTTAATCATTTTGATGGTTTTAAACACATAACATTGTTATGACCTAATGAGTTTAGTTTGTAGTCAGCACCTACATTACGTCTGACTCAGAAACTGTGGGGGGCACCAAATTGGACAAAATGCCAATTTCTACATAAAGTTGTTTTAATATTTCTGTTTCTTCACCTTTGGTCAAATCTGATGTATGAAGTTTGAATGGATGACGTTTTCTACATAATTTTTCTATGTCTTTCCTTCCCTCTCCTTCCCTCCAGGGACGGCATTTACACTCCTCCACAATGCTTGTCAGCCTCCACCCTTCTCCCTCCCGTCTTCAGGACAAGCGCTTCGTCTTCCCCTCATCCTCCCCCCATCATCCTCCTCCTCCTCCTCCTCCGGATCAGCCCTCTCATCATCCTTGTTCTCAGCCTCGGCTGACCCTTCCCCTCCTCTCCTTGTCCTTCTCTCTGCTCCTTGTCTCCGTACTCCTCTTGCCCGTCTGCGAGTCTCGCAGGGGTGGAGGTCCAGGTACAGGGCCTGGAGGTGCCCAAGGGGGACAAGGTGGCCAAAGGGGAGGCGGCAACCAGAGGGGTGTTGTCATCCCTCCTCCCCCAATCAGTCCCAAACTGATCAACTCACTCAGTATTGCTGTCATCCTGGTGGGCAACTCTAGTGAAGTAACCCTGGGGGTCGGACTTGAGAAAGAGGACTTCCTCCACATCCCTTACCCTCCAAAAGTTGAGGTGGTCACGATGAATGAGACCGATCCTAAGAGCATCATCAATCGGATCTGCGCACAAATGACGAGGAACTCTCTGCAAAACTCCCTGCAAGGCGTAGTGTTCGGTGACGACACGGACCAAGAGGCTATCGCTCAGATCCTGGACTTTATCTCTGCCCAGACACACCTCCCTATCCTCGGCATCAGGGGAGGCTCCTCCATGGTCATGGCAGCCAAGGTAGGAACGTTTTTTTTGTTTGTGCCTTCTCTTGCGGAAAAAAAAACCATTGAATTGTGAAGTGTACATAAATTATTTGACCACACTGTGCAATCATCAGGACCAAATATTGAGTTCAGAAAAGAAGTAACACACTGTGTTTTTTGATTTGTTGCTTCTTCATCCAGCACTGATTATAATAATCTGTCATGGATGTGATTTGAAAGATTATCTTAAAATTCTTAGCACCTAGGCAGTACTCTGGATTAGATTTAACAGCTACCTTCAAGAACCTGCAAAATCATGTTAACTGCAACAGTTTCAGTCAAGATAAACACAATACATTTCTGAATTTATTTCCAGGATAATCAGCTTGTTCTTTTGGGTGACGAATCCATAAAAGTCATAAATGAGCTATTTAGAATGAGCGTTTTGGTTTCACTTAATATAATAAGGAAATAGAGAGAAAGATTAGAGTTTCCTCTCACATTTTTAAAAGATGCATCAGCCCTGCACCACTAAGCGCTGCTTCTCATTCTAACCAAGCCTCTGTGCTGATTGATTTTCCTGTTAATTGACCTCCTCCGTGAGCCTGACGTCATATCGGAGCTCCTGACAGCGAGTCGACTCAACTCTAAAAGGACTCGCAGCGTGAGACAATGCAATACAAAGCAACGATCTCTGCGGGATCAGGATACAAGAGAGTTGGCATAAAAACCAGGCTCCATGAGCCGAATCTATGATCCAGAAATAGGAACAATAGTTTTGAAATGTATCCTTAAATAATGTTGTGTTAATAGGCTTAGCAGTGTTTGAGTCTCTCAGAGAAGAATAACAGAATCCATATGATGCTGAGGTTGCCTTTTTGATGCAACCAAGATATGGGACGTATAATTGAGATTCTCTGCAGTTGTCTTTTTGGTTTGGTTTTATGAAATGGTTGTATTCTTAGTTTTCAAGAAGTATTTCGTTTAGTTTAAGGACAAAGTTCAAGATATAATTGAGTTTGAAAGCTATTTCTTGACCTTGGAAAGAGCAGTTTGGTAAATGTAATCTTAACTTGAGGCCAGTTATTCCATGGTTTATTAGTTATACATGGTCCTCATCAGCAGATGGAATTCTAACACTTAAGAAAAAGGTAGTAGGCGGGGTTGCCATGTAACTTGGTTTTGGGCTCATGGTTCAGTGCAAGTTCGAAATAGCAAGATAGTTACAGACTAGATAGATGGATACAGACTGTAGTGCATTAAGCAATTACTTACGGACTCGCATAAATCATATTCTTATGCAGAGCTTATGAGAATAATTGTAAATGTGACATATGTAAAAGCCAGTTGCTTTGGTAATGCCTTGCTGCTTATACATTGAGAGTAGAGGCAGCTTTATAACAGTGGGGAGTAGCTGTTGGACTATTTTTTTGCCTGCTCCGGTGATTGACATATCTGGATGATGCTGTATTATATGCGTTAGATGTTTCCACTCATGTACAACTGTCGAACAATGCCAACACATTGTCCTCGCCAAATCCACCACTAATTCTCGGAAACTTTCCCACACAGTTGATTTGAAAGCAGTGGGTTGGTCCTCTTGTTCCATTGCCTCACTTGATCTTGTTGTAGCGTATAGTCAGTCACAGACTGGTGAGTGTGGATCAGAACAATACTCTCACACATTGACATAGGCTCTGCCTATAGTTTGAATGTCAGACATACTGACTGCTTGCACCGAACCGTGACGTATTTACTGTGACTGTTTGGGATGAATACATGTACCATTACGCCGCTCGTAAGAAGTTAACATTTTTTTGTATAATTACCTTGAGCAAAGACTTTTTTTAAACCTTCTCCCCAATTTTGAACACAATACCATATTGTGCTAAGGCTGGTGAAGAGTTAAAAAGTGATAATTAACAGTTAAGTGTCTTTTGTGCACTCCGATGTCTTAATCTTCGCACCAAAGCTCACACAAATCACAGCAATTTGAAAAACTGGAAGTAGTCACTCAGATTCAGAACTTCGTTGTCTGTCACATAAATTGTCTTCAGCTCATAATTCAATTAAAATATCACACTGTAGAGTGAAAAGGAATTGGAAACAAACTGAGTAAATATTGCTGTGCAAGAAGCAAAGTGCACAATATGTGAAAAAGAATCCCAGAGAAATCCCCACCCAATTGGCAGAATAAATGCTGTCAATGGACATTTCTGCAAACCACTGATGTTTAAAGGTCCTTTATGTTGCATTCTTTCCATTTCTTTGGGTACAGTATACAATGTTAGGTTGTGACAATGCTGTGCTTGTGTTCTGGTAAGGCTCCGGCAGGAAAAGTCTTGGTTAGGGTTAGGAAAGATTATGCTTTGGATCAAAATAACGTTCTTTGGTCACTGCAAACAAAGCTGGGAATTGTTCTGGGTTCTCCCTAAAATATTCACTGGTGTCATGTTTGCAAAAGTTGAAAAGCCATGGTTCCTTGTCAAAGATATCCAGTGGTTTACAATCAAACTGCTGTCATGGGTTTGACAACCAACTCTTCCAACATCTCCTCCATCTCCTGATGTGAAAGCTCTTAAACACGCAATGTGAATGTGATATCACATTTATTGTAGAAATGTCCATATGGGAGCCTAAATAATATATGTACAAATGTTGAACTGCCAACATTTGATTCTGGTGACTGGGCTAAAAAAATCAAGGTGGACTACTGGCTTCCAACAAGAATAACCTACGTGACCACAGTACCACATCCTTGGTGTGTGTAAATGAAACAGTCCATGTAGGAGCTAGCATTGTATTGGTCAGTGTTGGTTTTACCTTGTCCAGCCTTCACGGTACATTTGGAGGAAGAAATGTGTGTTGTCATCAGACATTTATTATTGTATGAAAGCCCACTGAATGCCCAAATTAAAAATGTTTTTTATCTATAAATAGATAAAATAGAAGCGATTATGTGGATAATAGGCATCTTTTTACAACCTTAAAATTGGACTGATAATAATCTGGAAATCGTGTCTTACCTACTTTTCTTGTTGCTTCCCAGAATATTTAAATCAAGGCTATCTCTTAACTAAAAGAGAAGATTAAACAAAAGCTTTACTTTGAAGAGAAATGCGTTACTGTTCACTCAGTGATCTTTCGGGTGTTTGTGCTGTTCAGAAACACTCATAAAGCCTTTTCTTCTTCTCTTCTATAAAAGACTGTTCCGTATAAAAGTCAAATAGTTAAAAAAGAATTGGATGAAGGTAGAGATGATGGAAGAAGAGAGGAGAAGAACAATGGAGTGAAAAGAATAAGTGTGAGAGAGAGAAGGAGAGAGAGAGAGAGAGAGAGGGTGAAGGTTATGAAATAACACAACTTGTGTGGGTGTGAAAGAGGAAGAGGATTTTGCTCAGCATATAATTACCACATTTCACAGCTGACAGAGAGACAGAGGGCACAAACTGAGAGTGACAACGAGGAAAGTGAAGATAAGAGTCTAGCAGACATACAAACACTGCTGAGGGAATACTGCACATAAGAGAAGAGACGGAAGGAGGGGGAGGCTACACCTGTGTTACACATCATTTGATGTTTAACAGAGTTTTTTGAGGAAATCTCAGTATTTCCCCCTCATTCTAAGTGATTACTCTTCACTTGGCTCGCTCTCCTCAGACCTTTATTCTTCCTCTGTTACGCGTGTTCTTTGTCACACACAGAGGAGAGGGGTTGAATTTGGTGGACACAGTTGGCATGGCAACCACTTGCTTATATATTTCTCTCTACATATTGTATTAAAGCAGGTACAGGGAGTGAGAGAAAAGACACGATAATTTCTGAGGCTGACAGAAGCAGCGCCAGATGTGAGAAGGGATAATGCCCAAGTCATTGAGGTTGAGGAGAGGAGATGAATGAATAGATTAATGTGTAAAAACAGGTGGAAACACAAGGCGGATGACAGAAAGGGTCATGAGACTGCGAGGGATAAATGGAGAGGTACATTTAATTTCACTTTTGTGAAGTGGTGATTTTTAGTCAACCCATTTGCCAGAATAAATCTTTCAAATGTACATCACTGCTAACAAACATAAAGTATGTTGAAACTTTATTTTTATCTTTATGGTCCAAATCTAAGATTACAATTTCTCGATTGTGGTTGAATCTGTTTAGCACTGGAATACCTCTGACCAGAACCTTTGAAGTGGATTGGACAAAACAAAAGTTTGTGATCTCAAGACCTCCCCTAAGAATGGATGTTGTGAATTCACTGATCTGTGCTTTGATAGGTGTCTTTTTGTGCAGATTTTATAGACAATCTTCCATCTTGGTGGAAAGTAAAGTTGTATTCAATTCTGAATAAGGGAATAAGGAAGACTGGTGAGCTTAGAGAATTACAGAAATCTCAGATGGAGAGGCAAAGAGCTGTGTGGGTGAGGTAGAACATGAAGCCCACAGCGTCATAGCGGGGATGAACTTGTGTGTACATGCTCGTGTGCATACGTCCGGGAAAAAGCGAGTGAGTGATTTTCAAGCGTCAATAACTCAGTTCCCTTCAGATTGCCAAATCCATTCCTTATCAGTCAACAATTGTGTGTAATCTATTATGTTCTGGATCCTCCTGAACTTCTTCACTTCAGGCTTTTTTTGTGTGGCATGTGTTGTTTGAAACATATTATTCCACAGAGTTCATTCAGAGTAAACTGGCCCGATACCTTGCAGTACTCCTGACTTTATTTTCCTTTCCAATACCCCATTATAATGAATCAGTGACAGATGCAGGTAGGCCCATTATGCACCAAACAATTTACACACTTCCATTTAGCCACTAATTCAGTCCGTGCCATGTGTCGGTATTGGCATAATGGGACGATAGAGTTGGCCCCGGCCCACACTCAACTCCGCACTCTGGAGACTAATGAGGTCTTCCACATCTATTGTTGGGACTTAAGCTGTGTGTGTTTGTGCTTTTGTGCACATATGTGTGTGTGCATGTGTGTGTACATGTAGAGCATGCTGGTGTTCAATGATAATAGCCTCTTTGCCTGTGTTTGGGGAGATTACAGCTGTTGTTTTTGCTAGAGGCACAAAGCATTCTGATGCCATTTCTCATGATTGGTCTGTTCTCCTTATAACTGATTTTCCAACACCAGGATTTTGTTAAGTTTTTACCCATGAAGGGGCTTGACATACTTGCTTGCTTTGGCTCACAAGTGTAGAACCAAATGCAAAAGCCACTACACAATATCTGATTACCTCTAGCTAAATATTATGATGCTAACAGCGCTGCATCTCTAGCTTCATAAAAGTGAAACGGAAATGGCAGAACATGAAATGGCAGAACACATAAATATGAACAATATTCTTGCCTCGGTTGTTGATGTTATTGGTGTTAAACAGTGGTCGGGCGTACACGCATTACATTACTTGCCCACTAAATCTGATGACAGATGCTAAAAATACAAACTGTTTGCAGTGTTGGCAGCAACGCCAGCAGCAGAGTCGTAGCACACAATATGGTGAGCTTCTTTTCTTGTAAAAATGTGTTGTACTGGGAAACTCCGTTGCTGTCACAAACTTGTTAGGCAGCTGGAAAACGACACCGCGGCAGCCCTAATGAACACGATTTGTTTCAATCACATTGTGATAGTTATCGGAGTTAGCTAGCTGACAATGTTCCCATTTTCAAATGGACTGTCACTTCTGGGGCACTGTATTCCAGCGATTAGAACCTGTTCGTCAGGTGGTCAGTAGTAAAGCTGATGGATGTATAGATGAGTCTGTTGTGGCTCACTTTTGACATCATTTCTCCAGCTGACATTAAGACATAATACTATGTATGTATAAATTATAAAGTAGAAGAAGAACAAACTGCCATTATACTGATTCAGAAAAGACTGTAATCTGTACAGTCACTCTTGCCTGTCAGTGAGAACTGATTCACCACTTCTCGATTGATAACTACAATTATACATGCTTTTCATCCTAAAATAGGCATCTTTTGCACAGAAGTGAGTGAGGAAGGACATTTTTTTGCAGCACTGCTGGCCATATAGACCTACAATGTTCGACCTTCGCCCGACCAGCTGGTCAATGTACATTGATTCGTTGGTCGTGCTATTCTGTCTGACATGATTGTTTGAGCCAAGAGTGCACTTATGTCTGCTCATCCTATTGTTGTCATTCCCAAATTTGTGGTTTTATGAGTCCCTCCCATCATGACTCACATTATTCTAGCTGGTTGTACCTGAGGGGATAATGGACTGCCTCCGTAAAGCCCCCTTTTGCAATTATGACCCATCCCAAAAGACAAGAGAATTAAGGAACAAACTACAATAATAAACTGCACATAGGCATATTGAACCTCATGCAATTATTATCTGATATTATCTTTCAGTGTTCTTGCTTCTGCCACTCTCATTCTTAAGTCATATTTTAGCAAGATTATTTTTCAATAAAAGGCTGTAATGTGAAAAGTAATTTCACAGGAGATCTCTGGGATAAATCTCAGAAATTAAAGAGACCTGGAAAGTTTGCTCTACTTGTGCGTTGTCACCAAAACAAAAAAGAAAAAGCTTCATATTTCAAATGCAGCTGCCACAACTGATGCTGATACATTCAAACAAGAGCAAAGAAAAGTCTGAAGTTGTTATCAGTCTCACAGATTTAGCAAATGACAATACAATTTTTGTAGATTATTTAATTTGACATGTAAGGATTACTTTTCCGGCATAACTAGTCAGTCATGTGACCAGATTTGAACGGACTGAAACAACAGAGCTGCTCCAGCAATGATTGCTTTTCCCATCCTCTCCCTGTAAAACTAATCCCATCCTGTTAAAGCCTTATACACACTTTCTCTCTCTCTCACCTACTCTGTCTTTGAGAGATAGTATAGCAGCCTGCATTTGATTGATGTTCCTATTTTCCCAGCTTTGCTGTATATTTAACCCTTTTAAAGTCCAACAGATGGAGGCTGGGATAGGGAGAGAATCTGCCTGGAAATAAAATTCCTTCTGTTGTGTGTAGCATGTACTGTAAAAAGTCATAGGCGTCTGTCTCTCAAAGCTAAATTCAAAAGAGCTCACGCTAATCTGTGCATCATGAAACCGCTCCTGTCATTGAATGATAGACTGATTGTGAAATACGTCCGGGGTAGTTTTGTTGAGATGGGGTTTGGGCTTTAGTTCAAAAAGCCCTCTGTAGAAGCTCAGTTTCCAACATGTTTCCTAGAAATTTACTCAATATCTCACTAATTTACAGCAGAAAATATGTTTTGCGAGAAATGTACTTTAATGCCACCTGATCAGGCTAAAGTTGAATGAAATTCCTATCATTAATTTTGTGCATGGCTTTTGGAGGGAACCTCTTTTTACTTTGGTGTCAAGATGTAGAACAAAACAGTTAATAACTAAAACAATAAATTATTAAAACAAAAAAATAAAAACAGGATAAACATCCTATGGAATAAATTAGAACAACAAAGTATACAATAATTACATATGAATAAATACTTGATTAACAAACAGATGAAATTGCAGTATAGTTAAAACTGAAGTGTGGCTGGGGCTGCATTTGAGAGAGTTTGTTTTTCCCCGTTATGCAGAGTCCCACATGAATGTTTGCTGCCATGAAAGTGATAAATATCCTTGTGTCACCCTTGTGTCATGTCAATAAAAAAAGAAACGCAAGACTTAACAGCACATATAGCCACAACACGACAGTAAGTCAATCGCTTATTTTCAGTTTACTTTATATCATTTATCACTAAATTTAACAAACAGTTTTATGTATTTTTACCCCAAATTTCCACTGAAAGAAGTTGAAAGCACCATTCAAATTGTGAGAACAACCCCGACCCGAACCTAGACATAATTTCAAGATTTTTTTTCGGGTATCCATCCTCTAGTTAAATGCCCTTGTTAGTGGCTAGCTAGCGACTCTAATAAGCTGTGCTTAGGCACTGGGGTCCTTTTAGATGAATGCCAACATCTTCATGCTTAACACGACAATCCAAACATGCTGATGTTTAGCAAGTGTGTAATAGGTAGGTAATGTTCCCTGTTCACTATCTCAGTTTAGCATATTCGCATGCTAACATTTGCCAAGTAGCAGCTGAGGCTGATGGGGAAGTCATTAGTTTCGCAGGCATGGTCATGAATCAAAGTATGGGACAAATTATAATCTTTGAGATATAATACTGTGTATGTCAGAACTTTCACCTGCTGGTGGGGCTAGAGGAAAAAGTCAGGGGATCACTATCTTTAGTAGAACTTGTCCTCTAGGGAACTTAAATGTCTGCAAAAAATGCACAAGATATTTTATTTTGGAGCAAACTGGTGAACCCACTCCCAACACTGTAAATGCCATGTAGTTCAAGTAACTGAAGTAACATGAAGCACAGAACAGGATGTGTGAAGGTCTTTCGGAAACACCAGAACAAATAATTTGCACTTCCTTCAATGGAAAAATGTTCCTGTGAACACAATCTATGCACCAAGTACTTTCACTCTTTAAAAACATATTTAGTAAAACATGAAATTCATTTCATGGGACAAGGTTGTAACTTCACATCTCATGTGTTGAAATGTCTTTTAAACAGCCATGCACAACAAGAAGTTGGTTCAAGTTTGTGGACATAAATATTTCATGTCAGTGCTGTATCCTGTGAACAGGTCAGCATGATTGTTTTCAGAATGCTCCAGGATGAGACAGATTTGCTCCTGTCCGACACACAATCACAAACACACACTAACACACACTGCAATCAAGTGAATCAGAAATCAACGTTGAGGTCAAAAAAGGTATAAAGGTTCCTCCTATTTACCCTCCATCCTTTTCCCCTCTCTCTCTTCTAGCTGATCTCTGAAACGACAACCTAAACTGTTTATGAATGCCCCCCCACTCTACACTCACACAATTAGCTTTTTCCCTCACTCAACTTTCTTCCTGATATATTTCTACATTTAATTGTGCCCCTTAAATGGACTGCAAATCCTTTCCTCTCCCTTTTCCTCTATCTTTTCTCTTTCTCTCTCTCGTCTTTCTCTCCATATAATGAGTTCGTTTTATCAGCTGCTGCGCTGTGGGTGGACAGGATGAGTAATTTTGGAGATCACAGGAGACTTCTCTGCATTGCACTTGGTTACAACAGGTTGTAAGAAGGCTTTGGGAGCCTCACTTTCCCTTTCCCTGCCAGCACTAACTATCTAGCCTTTTAACATTTCAGCACATGAGGCCTAATTACCGAGCTAATCTTGTTATGTAAGGAAAATATGCTATATTATTCAAATGAATTGAGATTGACCTTTTGTTACACAGAGTGACAGCAGCAAGTCCCTTTATTTCAGATTCTTCATCAATTTGTGACAAATTAGACTTAGGCCAATTTTTCTCACAAGCAAGAAAACAGCGTGTCTAACCTATGTTTACATTTACCAGACAAGAACTTCAAGTGGCCAGTCAAGACAGAAGTAGTGTGACATTTTTATTGGACCAAAAAATGTTTATCGAAGCACATTGCTTCTCTCACTCTCTTTCTGAGTGAACGTTGACTTCTTATAACCATGAACTTGATCTTTTACTCAAACATTACTTTTGGACAGGATTGTGAATGTGTCTGGATTTGCCAGTCTGGATTTCATGTTAACCGACTGAACCAGCATTTGTGTATGTCAAGAGAGCCCTGGGATAGCTGATTGTCTCAGCACCACAAGTTGGTGTCTCGGAACTGTTGCGATGTTCTATCACTGAGAATTTTGCCCATAGTTCTGCTAAACCTCATCAGCAGGCCCACATGAAATCTTAAGCTGCAGAATCCCACAGACAACCCCCTTGTGCATGCGTGGGACAGTAGGCTGTCATGTTTATTCAGTGGTAGGATCAAAGTTTGTGGTGCAGTGTGACAATATGTCGGATATTAGATTTGTTTGTTATGTTTGCTTACTTTTGCTCAAAAACAATCTTTGTTATCTTTAAATGAATATTGTCTGAGCTGACACCCTTTACTTCTCTTTATTTAGATCTTTATTGTGAATCATTCACAGGAATTTGTGTAAAACTCATTGAATTACCAAGTTCTGAAATGTAGTTAAAGCCATATTTTTTCAGGTTTAAGTGGGCCGAATACGTTTTTTTTCATGTATTATTTTGATATTAAACTTCAGAAGAGAAATTGATTGTTGATAGAAATAAAAATGCCTAATTTTACACCAACCCCATCATGCTTCATAAGCAGTTTGTGTGGAAAAACATAACCAAATCTTGACCCTGCATTAATTGATTGATGTTTTGACTACTAAGAGGCCATTTGTAAACACAACTTTGACATTGACATTATTGCCTCATAAAGTTGATATTGTGAAAGTGCATTTTAACATGCATATGGAACCACTTTGTTCACCAGTTAGACTCTATCTTTGTCTGTTTGCTGTTTGGTCCAATGTTGATTTTCACTAAGCTGTCTGCTGCTGCTGCTGCTGCTGCTGGAAACAAAGTTGATAAGAACAATTTCACTGAGCCGGAAAGTACATTTGCTGGATGTTAGGGTTAGGGGTTAGGGTTAGGTTTAGCAGGTTACCAAAACAACAGGCTGAAAGACACTAAAACGCTTTGAGGTAAACTAAAGAGTCAAGGGATTTGCTCTGTAGACTTGTCACTATTAGAAACTCCTTATGTCACATTACGCTAAGTCATTTACATTTTTAATGTAACAATATTGATTGTAGCAGTTTTAATTACAGTGGTATTTTTTTCCTTTTTAAGGAACACAGAAATGATGTTCTACTGATAGGGACATCAGACTAGGAAAGGTGTTGTTTTGGAAGGCAACGACAAACACATTTTGTTGTTTAGTTTAGAGGATTTGCTGTGATTGCTGACAAATAATTTGTTCCCACTGCCTTTTAAAAACAAGCATTGATCAGTTTGAGTGATGGACTGTTGAGCTCTGCGCTGTCTGTTAATGTGCCAGTCACAGCAGCTGTCTGTATTGGTTTAAAATCAGGACATCAAGTGGTTGCCAGTGGGATTGAACATATTAAAGTGAAACTCTCGCCAAAAAGCAACCAAGGCTTTATTTGGGATTGAATATGAGTCAAACCTTCGTGTAAAAGCATAATTGCGACGAAAGAGGCACTTTTAAGATTTACCGTAGTTTTGGTTTTGGGCACGTTAATTTTGAACGGGAGAGCTAGGGGCACGACACGCTAGCATCAAAATCGCTATTTTTAGAACACTAAGAAGGATCGACACAACATGAAACTTTGCTCGTAGCATCACCAGGGTCTCTACTCATGAACAAGAGCATTAAGAACATTGTTTGTGTACACAGAGTTTATGAAAAAGAAGGTTTTTGAACTACTCACGTTAGCTGCTGTAATGGTGAACCGCGCCACAAGTGTGCCTGTCAGGTCGCACTCAGGGATCAACACTTTTTGTCTGGTATGACGGCAACGCGCAAGAGGTGCAGCAGCTAACGTGAGTAGTTCAAAAACCTTCTTTTTCATAAACTCTGTGTACACAAACAATGTTCTCAATGCTCTTGTTCATGAGTAGAGACCCTAGTGATGCTACGAGCAAAGTTTCATGTTGTGTTGTGCCTTCTTAGTGTTCTAAAAATAGCGATTTTGATGCTAGCGTGTCGTGCCCCTAGCTCTCCCATTCAAAATTAACGTGCCCAAAACCGAAACTACGGTAAATCTTAAAAGTGCCTCTTTCGTCGCAATTATGCTTTTATACGAAGGTTTGACTCATATTCAATCCCAAATAAAGCCTCGGTTGCTTTTTGGCGAGAGTTTCGCTTTAATGCTGACAGATGTCTCAGTCATGTTATCTATCCAATGAAGCCTAAAACTGTTAAAACTGTTAAAACTGTTGTACAGTAAAGACACTTTCTTGTTTGTATTATAACCAAGCATCAGTATGCTAAAGGCCATAGCTAATACAGAGTACAGGATACACACCAGTAGCAGTTATTCCTACTATGATTTTCCAATTTTTAGCACGATATCCATTCACATTTGTCACAGCTTCCAAAGCCCCATCCTCGAGGCAGTCCTGTAGCTTCAAAAAGTTTTAAATGTTGCTCCTACAATGTTCACCCCTCAGTTTTATCAGGGCTTTAAACTTAAAACAAACTCTTACTATGCTAAACAATTTTTTATCTGAAGCTGTTGTACATATAAGAGGGCGCTCTGCTGCCATCGCTCATGACTTTGAGCTTCATCATGTTGTGTTTTTTTTTATGTTTGGGGAATACAGAGACAAGAAACGGTCAGTGAAAGATAAAAGTTTCAAAGATAAGAGTTGGTGCTGGAAAAAAAAAGACGCATAATGTGGTGGTTTTCATGGTTTTGCATCAGGCTGAGAAAGGGCTCTTAAATATATGGAAAGAGCCGGCTGACTTGTGGGTATTTAATCCCAAAAAGGCAGAAAGGTTGTGTTTGTTCTAATTGCATGGAGCTGGGGAGGGCAGTCATTTACATTCATCAGTGAGCCTCCATTTGTTGGGACTGAGATAAGAAGAGAGAGAGAGGCGCTGTGGAGGAAGCGAGAGAAAGACTTCTTGGTGCAGAACTGAAGTTTTGTTCTTGCACACCCAGTGATCCTCCAGAATGTACGACATATGGTGCTAATGTGTATATATATTCATTTCCATCCAGCAGGTTTAATGCACATTATGATACAAGATTTATGAGAGTTTAAAAAGACACATTGATACATTAGCCCATAGTCACTATTTACATTAACACATAAGATTGACAATATTATATTATATTGTATTATGTCAACAGGACATTTATCTTTGAACCTTTCAGTGCTTTCTGGTTAACAAACTGTAATGGTGCCACTGTTTTTGTATTACCTCCATTAATTTTTGCCATTTCTGTACTGCAGTTGTTGCTACTTTATTCTACTGGCAGATATATTGGTATATAGCTCCAATAAGTAGTTTATTAGAGCCTATAATGGAGGGCTGTTTATCAGAACTCTTTTGTCTTTTTTGTGCTTATATAAGGTGGAAAAATTAACTTTCATTTTATGTTTATTTTAGATTTAGTTTTTTTGAACGGTTTAAAGAATACACATATATCGAACAAATAACATATATATGTACAGTCCAGGAAGAGGCAGAAAACATGGTGTCCTTCATTAAAGCCTCCACCTAAATTATGTTAAGATATCACAAAGTTATATAAAACACATAATTAACATACAAAAAATAATATGGAGACTGAAACAAATAATTGTAAAAACATATATCGTAACAACAACAACATGAACAACGGTAACAATGATAATATCAAAATAAAATCAGAAAATGTGAATATGTGATTGTCTGAGTATGTTTGTGTGTATGTGTACGTGCATATCAAAAGAGAAACCAATTTATTTTGGCTGACAGAAGTACATTTTTCAAATACACTTGCATTTGGTACCTGCCTCTTCTTCCTTTGCTGCTTTAACCATAACATTCAGGCTGTTATATACGTAACCACAACCAAAAGTCCAAAAGATAAAGAATAGAAGACCAGGAGTATTGTGGTCTGTATAACTACAGCATTTTTGGTCAGTGTCCAGTTGGGTGCCCCCTCACTGTTACTATGGTGACTAACAAAGAGTACTAAGTTTATGTGCATTAGAAAAAAAAAATATTCTTCAAAGTGAAGAAAAATGAGATGCATGTTTTACCTTTGTCCTAAGTGAAATTTCTTTCTTGCAAGAATTTAGGGTTCAGTGTGTTGTTCAGGGACACGGAAGAGCTGGGGTTTGAACTACCAACCTTGTAACATTTTGGTCAACTCACTCTATCACCTGAGCTACAAATTAATATAAATATTGTCTTGTCATGAAGTAAATACGTTAGCATGCAAACATTTCTTATTTTATTTTGCCTTAATTTTAGAATTTTGTTTTTTGGAGTGAAAAAAAAATAACTTGAACATGTGTGTAACTTGTTTTTATTGGACATGTGTGTTTGTGAGTCCAACAGCAATAAAGAGCGGGAAGTAATTTCTGTTGGTGACAGCTGGCGAGTACCTCCAGTATTAGGGACTGACACATCCGGCTCAGTGGTCTTTATCTACGGTGAGAGTGACACCCGATGAGTGACACCTTCACTGCTGCTCATTCACTCACTCTCCTCTCTAATAAGCCTTGGCCTGATTCTCAACACTCACACTACGCAGCACTCAGACCTCCTGCTGGGGTTTTTACAACACCATTCGTAGGCCATGAGTGTACACTTGAAGCCACGCTTTGCTTAAAAGTGGAAAACATACACAGTGTGCAGAGTGTTTGAGGTAACCTTCCATCGTTCGCCTGGGCACAACTACCACCTGCTGGAGCCATCAAGCTGTCAGTGTGCACTGAGTCTCCAAACTGTCGCTGAGACAGCTAAACAATGATAATAACAGAGTTATAACATTAAATGACTCCACCTCATCATACCTCATGTTCTAAATATCATTGGTTTTCATGCCTGGAGGCAACTTTCTATATTTAGTTCAAGGGATTTGAAATGCAAGTGCACAGGATGCCTGAAATACAGTTACTGTCAGCTACTGCAGAAGTATTCTGCCACTAAGTCAGTATGAGGGCCTGTTTGGACATGATGAAGAGGAGATCTGATTTTTCATATCCATCCATAGTGATGTCTTATCACATAGCATCCTCTGAGTGAGCTGAAGAGTCAGGTTAGCTTGTCGGATGAGTGTACACCAGGCTGAGGCTGATTATACCAGGGCGAAGGCAAGAGGTGATGTGACACTGCAGCTGTTAGCCCCTGCAGAGTGTTATCACACGCAGTCCTGTTTATTCAACACACACTGGTGGGGAGTGCAAGACTCGAAATATTCAGCTTTACTGTATAAAGGCTGTCTGTCTCTCCTTTACTCTTCCTGGTTGAGTTCTCAAATTTTCTTTTAGTTCCTGCTGATTCTTCACCATTTCTCCCTGTCTGTTTTACTCTCTTCTTCTCTATCTTCATACAACATCTTTCTCATTCTGCTTTTCTCGCTAATCTCTTTCTCTTTTCCCTTTTTTTCCCCTCTTCTGGTCTGCATCAAAGTAAGCCAACGCTCTACGGCACCGGCTCCAAGCTTCCATTTTCACCCTTCAAAGCCACTGCTTGTGTATAAGTTAAGAAAAATGAAAACTAATTTTTGTATTTTTGACATGCTGATAGAAAATGCAGTTGTAACCGGGGAATCATATGGATGTGATTCATCCTCCATCAGTGACTGAGCGGATGCAATACCTAAAAATAATACTGCATTTTCTTTGCCAGTATACAGGATATGATACAATTTTCTCTTGCCTTACACACAATACTGACAGTTGAACATCAGTTCTGCAAAGCCAGACCTCCTAAACATCAAATACTAGAAAATAGATAGGATCAGATCAATTGGTTGGCAAATTCAGAAGCAGGCAGCTCATGTTGGATGCGTGTTTGAACGGCACAGTTGGTAATAAACATCACAGGAAGATTACAAAAATAAATGTGTTGACCGCTGATACAGAAGATGTATGACCAAAGAAGACTATTCTCAGTCTCACATCTTTAGAGTCAGCTGATTTATTGAGTGTTTTTAGATTTTAAAAGCCAACCTTAAATGGAAGTCATTAGTTCCTGTCAGTGAAGGGTGAGCAGCCAGATCTACCCCCAAAAATCTAATATATTCTTGCATTAAACTAATATGGATGTTCCAGTCTTTAGTCAATGTGGCCACAGCAAAAATCAGATAACCTACATCATCAAAGAGCAGTTATTATGGATCCTACTGCTTTCTTTCTCTGATTATAGGGCAACTGCAACTAATACTAGCCAGTCAGAGACAGATTAGGGCAGGTTGTCGGAAGAAAAGCATTAGCATCCATAAGGACACATCCAGTAAACAGAAAAACTGAAAGATGGCCACAAAATTGTGTGTTGATTAGATTGTCACAGCTTCACATGTTGTTTGTTTACTCACAAAAAATGATTAAGTTTCGGAGATGCAATGATAAGTCAATTAATTGATTCAACAGAAAATTAATTACCTTGGAAATCGTTAATAATTTGCCTATTAATGCCTGATATCCTCTGGTTTTAGCTTCCATATGTGATGATCTGTTTTCTTTTCTTTCTTTATATGACCATAAATCAAATGTCTTTTGGTGTTGGACTGTTATTTGGGAAAAAACAGCAAATTGAAGACATAACCATGGGCCTGAAAATGTCTTATTTCTTTGATTACTGGGAAACATTTTGAGTTAATTATATTTGATATCCTCTAGCATGCCAGCTTGAATAACATAAAGACAAAGTCACTGAATATGAAAATGTATTCTGCCAGCTAGGGAGGATTTGCAAGGTAAGATATAATAAATAATAAATAGCTGTAAATGGATTGACAATAAATTAATAGGCAACTATTATGACTATTACAACTATTATTATTGAATTGTTGTTTTAACATTCGGTGGTTGCAGCTTTTTGCTTGGTCAAATCTGATGCTTTACCTTGGTCTTACACAATAGTACAGTGAATATCTTTTCGTGCTGGACTGTTGGCAGGACAAAACATTTTAAGGCCTCACGAGCCCTGTGAAAACTTCTAACAGGCACTTTTCATGATATTCTGAAAAAACAGTTCAAAGATGAATGAAAATTCCTTAGTTGCAGCCCTGCATACAGTAGTATGTTGTTAAGGGGAGGGTGTGTTAAAGTTGAGGGACGTTATGTTTCCGATGAAACAGTGACATAACTCCATCTCAGTCGTTGTGATGAAACCTCAGTATTTTGAATCAAAGGCTATCTAACAAAGGAGATGTTAGAGGGACGTTTACACATGACTCTCACATGCAGCTCATTATGGACGTGGTCCCCTTGCCCCAGTACATACAGCAAGTAGGACTTTATATACAGTCTAGTTCTGTCAACCCAGGTTAGCTTGTGTTAGTTATATATAGTCTATGTGTATGTGCATGTGTGTTTAGATGAGTGGGTGGTCCAAGCCTGCAGGATGTCATGGTCAATGAGACAATATATGGAGAATCTGGCCCCTGCAGCCTCATCTGAGGGAAGTAATTTGAGATGTGAAGTCACAACAAGACTCAGCACTGAACCTACAAGTTCAGTTAATAATATTAGCAAGAAAATGTGTCACGTCTTATCCCCAAAGGGCCAAACCCATAATTGAGCTAGCAACACAATTGGCCTGTAATTGAGCTATTATAATTGACCTCAGGTGTGTGTGCACATAAAACAGTGTGCAGGAATGCACGCATGTGTGTCTTCTCTCATGCCGTTAGTCTTGATGTG
Organism: Sparus aurata; assembly: GCF_900880675.1. NCBI lineage: Eukaryota > Metazoa > Chordata > Actinopteri > Spariformes > Sparidae > Sparus > Sparus aurata. The sequence continues at coordinate 21,508,973 of NC_044187.1, read as the reverse complement.
TAAGAGCGGACATGTTCTTATATTTGTGTGCATACAGTGCAGTAGAGTGTAAGTAGGTATTTTTTCACACTAATGGCATCTTTAGCAAGACCGTTTCTATGGAAACCCGGGTTGCCACGGAAACACTGCATGTCTCTTTGAATTAAAAATGTCTTCCTCCATCCCTCATCCCTCCCTCCTCCGCGTGTCTCTCCTTCACTTATTGCTTCCTAGTCCTCTTTTTGCTGACTTCCCCCTGACTTTGACAGGCCAGCTGCTGTCAGTCAAAAAATCTTGGCATTGTTAAAGGAGACGCGCTGCACCACAAATGGAGGAAATGGAAGCAAGTCGGATTTGCATCTGCACTCTCCAGGAAAAAATGAGGGGGAAGGGCATCTTTTTAGGCTGTGAGCACTTGGTTTTTAATCAGAAGCAACATATTGAAATAGGAAGGAAATGTTGAATGACATTCAAAAGAGAATGATGACGAGGATGCTGCGAACAGAAGAGCGGGAAGATTGGAGGAGGAAGGGGGGGCTACAAAGACAGAGAGAGAGAGATAGCTGATGAAAGGGAAGGGGAGAAGTGATTGATTTTTGCTCTCTCTGATGCCTCTGGTATCTGTGTAACCATGCTGCCACACTTATCCAGCCTATCTGATTTAACTGCACGCGCGATAAAGGGAGGAGTGAGGGAGAGAACCGTGTATACAGAGATAAAGAGTGTCGGAAAAAGAGGGGAGGAAAAGAGCAACAGATTGAGAGAAACGCAAAAAGAGACAGAAGAGCTATTGGAGTGGGTGTACAAATGAGAACGTGGAGAAAATCATTCCCCAGGTGCTGATGAATGAATGCCTGAAAGTCGAGGACAATTGAGAGCAGAGAGCAGAGAAGTGGAGGGGGTGAGGAGACAGAAAGGGAAGCCGGAGTCAAGATGTGTCAAAGACAAGCGCGTCATCACATGGTTTTGAACCGTATGTCTCTCATTGCTCGCCACACTTGACTCCAGCCTGCACTCTCAACCCTGTGTGCTTGTTAGAGAGGAGGGTGGAATTGTAAAGGCTGTGTGTATGGATGGATGGAAGAAAGATGGAAGAGAGAGGAAGAGGCAGAGGCAAAGGTATGAGAGAGGACAAGCGTACATTTTGACACGGTTAAAGGCTAACACAAAGCTTACACCTGTAGATCAGCCCAGGAGCAGGAAGTAATGCACTGAAGTGGAGAGCAGTTGTCCTCAGTTCACCTTTACTACCTTAGCTGACACATAAACGTAATTTTATTTTCAATCTTTTGGTCACAGTCAGTCCTCCTTTCAAAATAAAGGCACCAAAACTACTCCTTAAGTTTAACACTAATGCTGAATTTGTGGCTCTTTAATTTGCATACGTCATTATTGGTCATTACTGTCAGTCAGTACGTTTACATGCACAGCTTAGTTGGATTACAGCCATAGTTCGACTACGCTACTCAATCGGACAACTGCAATTGTCCCAGTATACATGCCTGTGAGAAAATCGAATTATTGGCCGAAGCATGTCATACCCCGGTACGATAGGTGGCGTTGTACCCATTTCAACTAGCTGTAACAGAGCCACCTCCGGCTGACCTCTTTACGTCACTAGCAACAACAAACTCTGCCTCGGCACTTCAGAAATATGGCGTACGGAGAGCAAGACAAAGCTACATCTTTGTACATTTTGTATATGATGCACATGATAATTACAGTAACTAGATGCACAATGGCGCTCTTGCTTGTGGTTATTTCGGAGAAAAGACACCACCACTGCCGCTGTCGCTGTCCTTTTACTTCCAGCTCACGAGGCCATGGCCACCCCTGGAAAATTGCTGGCCACCCCACTGGCCCCCCCAGTGCTCCCACCAATTTCCCTGACTGACTGAGGTGCTGGCTCATTAGGGAACTGTAATTTAAATCTCCACCTGTGGGGGTGCTAATGTGCTGAAAGGCATGCAGTCTGACGGGAAGTCAGCGCAAGAAGCAGAAGAAGAAACAACAAAATTTTTGTGTTTTTCTGAAATGTTTGTGTGTTTCTCAAACTTGAGGTAAATGTTTTGGATGCATATTGTCTTTTTGATGAAAAAGAGTCAAGGGGAATGCAATACACAGCCACAGACTGGAGCTGAATCTGAGTTGCCACAAGAAGGACCATTTTGGTGTGCCACCCTAAGATTTTCACTGGCCCCATCTCGCCCCCCTATGAAAATGTTCTGGGGGCGCCACTGCATATCATCCACCCCTAAGCACAACAGTAATTCTTCATGACAAGAAGAGTGGCCTCTTCTTTATCGCAAATGCAGATTTAACCAGACCTTTAATTCTCTGCTTTTACTTCCGCCAAGAAGGTTACATTCTCATCTCTCTTTGTTTGTTTGTTGGTTGGTTGGTTGTTTTGTCAGCAAGATTACACAAAAACTACAGAATGGATTTCCATGAAACGTGGATGGAGGATCGGTCTAGGCCCAGAATAGACCTTGTTAATTTTTGGTGCAGATCTTGATAAAGGGACAGGTCCAGGATTTTTTTTTATATCACTTTCTTTAACATTTCAAGATGATAATAATAATAATGTAAACTGTAAACTGAACACTTTGTCTGTGTCGATCTGTCGTTGTGACAAATTAATGACCATGTACATTTTCACAGAATTTATTCCATCAGAACAACATAAGAGTCATACTTATCCACCTGCATCTGTAAGTTTATTGCAAAAATGCTGATTTAATCCACTGATGACTTTTAGTTGCTTTCACTTTTCTATATTATTTTTCTTCACTGTTGTCACTTGTGTCAGAGAAACGAAAAACATTCTGCACTGTATGTTTCACATTAAAGCCTTCTGGTGGCTTAAAGGGCATAATCCTTTCCCTTCCTGGGTGGGCTGAAATGTGAAACATCTTCAGTAGGTGTTTCATCGATGGTAGCTTGACAGCAACACTTACTAGAACTGGAGAAGCAGTACAAGCTGAGGTAAAAACAACACAGTGGAAATAATATTAATTCTACTTTGTTATTCAGCAAATATCAACTACATGAATCACTGATATTTCTCCATGCACAATGGACTTAATGCTACCTGAAGGCCAAATCAGGTTTGCACTACTACAGGTCACTGAATTTTGTGGGTCACAGAAAATGTCTGCTGCAGGCTGAGGCAGAGCACTCGTCCCTCTAGATTTATCAAATGCCAAAGGTTCGTACTTTCATATGATGGATGGGAGGTAAATATGTAAGCAAGGACTTCTTGTTCCCTTTTTTAGTGTACCTCCACAAATATTGGATTTTTGAGGTTAGTTGATTTTGGTAAAGTTTATCCACAGTCAGACAACTGTGTGGCACATGTTAATGCCACCATGTTCCATCTTTTTTTCTTTGAACATTTGTGTGGAATCAGAAAGAGTCAAAAGAAAGCACAGAGTTTAAATAATCCATGTATATCCAAATTGAACCAACTATGTAAAGTAGGTACAGTTGCAAGACAGGGATTTGTGTGTGTGTGTGTGTGTGTGTGTGTGTGTGTGTGTGTGTGTGTGTCTGTGTGTGTGTGTGTGTGTCTGTGTGTGTGTGTCCGTGTGCTTCGTGCAGACTAGCTGACTCATATAATTCCATGTGGGAGTAACTGTTACCCAAACTTTTCACACCAGTAGTTTAGATGTGTTTGGTTTTAATAACACCAGACCACTTGGAGTGGATCAAAAGCTGTGCTGTTTCCACCAAAGTTCTTTCAGTATAGCATCCTTTAAACCCATGACCCCTGGTAACTGTGCCTAGATGCCAGATCTGTTGTGTGTTTCACCTGCAGACAGTACGCTTAGATGTAGGTGGGAGGGGGCAGTTGGGAAACAGCAAGGGTGACTGAAGGGTGGTCTGAAATCTGAATAAGCTGCTGCATTTATTAAGTGAGCACTGTGACCTGTGCTTACATTACTGCCAGTTTAACAACACATACCAACTGCTAGCCCTCTTTCTTTTTTCCTGCTCCACTCACTCTCTCTTGTTCAACCACACAACCGTGTGGTTATTTCCACAAGGAAACAAGCTTTACTGGGAAAAAAGGCTGCAGGCATCGAGACAGAAGACTGCAAAAAAACGTAGGATATGAAATCCTACTTCAGGCAGCTGAGTACAAGATGATACTGGCTGTTCGAACTGATCAATCAGTGGGCTACAGGGATTTCACTCCACCAATTAGCATCAGATCAGTGTTCGAGGTACCTCAAAAGAAGGGGGACAAAATGGTTGTTTTGGTATCATCCACACCTTTTGACAATGGAAATGCAAAAATAACCATTCCAAAGTGTAACAAACTGAACTGAACTGACTGATCCGACTACAGTCTGGTCCTCTTGACGACTGAACCTTCAATGTGCAAAAGCAGTGAGAAAGAAGTAGAGAATAAAGTAAAGGAAAAGCACAGGTGGCACTAATAACATCATCGATGGCTTTGTTACATTATATGTTCAAGTAAACAGGCATGCACAATAACAGGGCCCAGGAGTATCTGGGCGCAGTGGTTGATTGTAACTAAGTAGAGATACACAACTATTACACTTAAGTACAATTATGAGGTACATGTACTTTACTTGTAGGTATTCTGGCGATTGGGTCGAAATATTTGCCTCAAAACTGGGCCCATCTGCACCTTCACTTTTGGTACTGAGGTATTTTATGTAAATGCTAATTCTTTTGTGCCTTTACCTAAGAAAGAAATTAGAATGAAGGACATTTACTAAAGAACGTTTTGCTACTTTTACGTAAAGTCGCCATGAAATGGCTAAGAGAGTACTAGTTGTTTTGGTATAGATAAGTGTTTGCTGTAAAAAAACAGGCAGCATCCAATAGCGATGTCCGTGGACTGGCAGCACCCAATCATAGAAAAACACAGCCTCCGAGAAGATAGAGGCTAGTTTGTGGAAGGGAATACAATACTGAGGTAGCTTTTTTTGCCCGGTTGGAACCCTTGATACGTGGGGCTGAGTCAGCATAGACTAAAAAACCTTAGCTAATGGCAGCTAACTATATTTAGCAGCAGTAAAGCACCTACTCTGGTACGAAGCTATCGATACCTCTCTGCCAGGAAACTCCGTAAATAACCATGGTACCATACCTGGCTTACTTCATCATTCTCAGAGGCCACTTACAACCCCCATCTGGAGCTGCTGCTTATTAGTTTGTTAGCAGTTACTTTAGCATCAAGTAAAGCTATCTGTCCAGTGTAGCTCAAGGCAGAGCAGCCCGACCGTAGCAGAGGGAAAACCAGGAACTATTTTCTCCAGAACATAAATTGGAGGTGAGTGCAGGATGAGTCATCAACATAATTAATGATTTTCCAGGAAGTTATAATCCATTTAAAAATACATCCAAAAGAGCTGTTAACCCTGTTGGTCTAATACTGCTGTATAGGCGAGATATGAAGCAAGACATTTTTGATAAAAACACTCAACCACTTCTACACAACACTTCTACCTATTGCAACTACTGCACTCATCATGCACAGCACCAAAATGAAGTGACATTTCACACACAACGTTCAGTTTACTAATCACAACGAGCACTACACAGTTTGTAAAAACAGTTGTGTATTCTTTTCTGCAGCTCTGGAGAAGCTCTCTGATGTCTAAGTAAATTACACTGATCACAGTCATCAAGGTTATCCAAGCTCAGACTTGGCAAAGGCCTGTGTTACAAACTGGTGTTTGGATTTTGAAAGATCTGGGCAATTGATAACAAACAGAGGGTCAAAAAAAGTACGCTATTAGGTAATGAAAAATTGTAGATTCCGTATTTTCGTTTAGGGACTGTCAGGACATCTCCATCTCTGCTGGTTTTAATAGAAACCGTAAAAGGGCGTAAAACAGAAGTGAATAAGCCAAGTGTAAAATCAACACAAAATGCAGCTCTGTTTACTTAAAGGATTTATCTTAAAGGAAAGCGAGGTTTCATCAATATACAATCTAATTGTAGGGCCCTATGAAATCCGTTTTATTTTTTCCCAAATTCCGTTTTGTTTTTTCCCAAATTCCGTTTTTTCCGTTTTAATTTTTGGGAATTCCGTTTTTTTCGTTTTAATTTTTGTGAATCCTGATTTACTCTTATTATACTACCAAAAACAGTGTGTTTTTAATGTAAATAATTCAAATGTACACAAATTAAATAGAAATTACCTTAAATTAATTGAGGGGACAAACATATTTCCTCAATACTGTACCGTACAGTACAGTAAAGTGCATCAAAAATATTTTGACTTCATCATGTCTTCATACAGTAGTATATTTTGTGTTTGTATGGGTTTCATTGAATAAAAACATGGTCAGCTCTCCAGAAAAGCCTCCCAGCCCAGGCAGAGTCAGCTAAGGGGGCTGTGGCTAACGGGGCCAGCTAGCTAACAGCAGCTACTGTTAGCAGCAGTTAACAGTCACTCTGGTATTATATGCCAATAATATGAATCGGACAGGTGGCTAACTCTGACGCATTACATCTTTAATTATGATTTCTCAGGTCTGCTTCTTTGCAAAACAACAGTTCACCTGACACATACAAGTCGTTCGGGAACTGCTCGGCTCTGTACTGAGGGGTAAATGTCAAGTTTCTCAGCTTTTTCGCCGTCGAAGACGGAGCCGTGGGCAGCCACTTCGCCAAGCTTGCAATGTTTTGACGGGGGAGCTCAGTCTGTGAGGAGGGGGGCGGCGGTGACTTGTTGTGCCACCCAGATTTGGTTCCCCCCGTGCAGTTTTCCCCAGACAAAAGTTCCTCTTCCACACGAGAACAACATTTCAGTGAAATTATGTCAAATTCTGCGATATTCCGTGTTAAAAAGTAGATTCCGTTTTAATCGGCCAATTCCGCGATTCCGTCCGCAATTCCGTGATCGCGGAAATCATAGGGCCCTATAATTGTCTATAACTAGGCTTGGCTGTACCTCCTGTTCACCCTTTCTCTCTCGTTCTGCATCCTTGCTAAACCTCTGTCTGTCTGTCTGTCTGTCTGTCTTTCTCTCTGTCTCATTCTCTCTCTCTCTCTCTCTCTCTCTCTCTCTCACACACACACACACACACACACACACACACACACACACACACAAATATTCATACAAACACACAGATACACAAACACACATACAGACATTAGCGCACCAGTTGGTTAGCGGGGTCATGTGGCAGCTGGGGTCAGTTCTAATTGCCGTTTGGATTGGTGGAATCTGGCCCAATCAGCATCTCGAGCTCCCATGTGTCAGTGATTAATTACCTGCGTTCTCCGCTGTGCTAACGAGATTAATCAACTCCTCCTGACGGAGCTTTCCATTAACTCGCAGGGCCAAAGGTGATACTAAATGGGCTCCCTCTCCACCCACCTCCTCCCCTCATTGTCTTGGTATTGGGGCTGTTTTTTGACAGGTTTTCATGTGTTCGTATTTTTATACAATGATCTTTCGTAGTGCTAATAGGTATAAATTCGTACCTTTACCTTTTTTCATTGCCTTAAGCAGTTTCTTGTCTGTTACTTACCAGCTGCTTTCTGGACTTGATTTCATCCCCGTCTTCATCTGTGCCACTCTGTGTCAGGACAAGGCTGTGGGCTGGACTGACATGATGTGAGTGCTGCGGGAACGTCAGATGTAACAGTGGGAGATTGAATCAGACAATTAATTGTATCTTCCTCTTGGTGCACACAGTGGCGATAGCGATGGAATGGTGGAGTGAGCTTGAGGCAAACACTTGTTTCTTGTACTTTCAGAAGAGTCTTTATGTATGTGGAGGGGATTGCTGGGCATTGCATGCCTGTGGGTGTATGTGTTTGTATGACAGGGAATGTGTTTGTGAGACAAAGAGATTAATTTGTTCTGATTAGACATTCGCTTGATGATTACGTTGCAGTAGCTGGTGGTGCAGAACTGAAAACATGACGGAGTCTTTTAGAGAAGATAATAGAAACCCTCTGGTGCTTTAATGGATTCTGATGTTAAAGCGCCAGCTGTGTCTTCTTCACAACTGGCATACAATAAGAAGGAATCATGATGAGGGAAACAGCAACATAAAACTAATGTGAGCTTCAACAATTAGTCAATTAGCTAATCAATGAAATAGAATAATAATAGAAAGCTAATCTGTGTCAGGTTTAATAATCAGTAAATCTTTTTGTCTTTTTTTTTTTAAGCAAAAGATACAAACATCTCCAGTTAAGCTTGTTGAATGTGAATATCTCTCTAGTTTTCTTTGTCTTCTGTGATAGTGAATTGAATATTGAGTTTTGCACTGTTGGTCAGACAAAAAATTTCACTTTTGGCTCTGGAAAACTGCAACGTTTACATTTTTACAAAATGATTAATTAATTCACAAGGGAAATAATCCAAAAATGGTCAAGAATAAAGGTTGCAGCTCTTTATGTGAGTATGTCAGTATCATGAAATGGTCTGTAAGCCAATGCTGTAAGATACTGACTATCTTAAATATTCCAAATTAATCATAAGTGATCAAAAAATCTTTGGTAGTTATGCTTTTACCAAAATCTCATAACAGGAAATAGGTCTTCTGTTTATATCCAGCTAACAATACGTGTCAGGATATGGCACATTTTCTGTAAATTCAGTGAATAATTTATTTTAAAAGACTTCTTGGAAAGGACTATTTCTTATCAAATTTCATTTATATACTCAACAAATATAAGGCACCTACCAATATTTGATTGATATTATTTTATTTAGAATGTCTGTGCAAATTTGAAATGAAGCATGTGACAAACTTTTAAGCATGAGTGTATAAAATAAAAGTAGAAAACACTTTTCAACTGTAGTTCAAATAAAACTAGAATGGCTCTCAGTAGAGCGCATACATCTGCCAAAGCTCAACAGTCCCCTTTAATTCAATCAACCCTAATGTCAGCCACCTAAATGTGTCTGATTTTTTAAAATCAAGATCCATGCATTATTCCCTGAGAAATTAATGAAAATGTTGAATAATGCCCTATCTCATAATGTTAAAGAAACTGAGAAAATAGATCCTGGATTTGTGTTGCCTTTATGCACATTTTCAGGGTCATATGTACGAACGCAAAGCATAATCCAAATAAACATATATAGCAGAGAGAGAGTGTGATTTGCGACACAACTAAATAAATGATAGAGGATAATATAAAAAGAATTGACATTTTTCTATTATGACACGTGTGTGTACCTTTTTGATTGTTTTCAGCTGCAGCAGTGTGATTTAACAAGTGTCAGGTGTCCCTTTGACTGCTTCTGCAGTCCTCCAGGAATATTTACTCCTCTTAATGTGGGATAAGTAAATGGCAGTATTTGACTGATTATTAATTGAACGATTGGCCTTCTAAGTGACGATTTAAATTTTGACTTAAAATTAAGAGGGACTTTTATTCTTTGAGTGACGACTGAATGCAGCCGCCTCCTCTGAGTCTGTCAGCAGTAGGCAAACACTGCTCGCTTAGCCAAGTATAAGCCATGTGGCACTCTGCCTTATTCATTTCCTCAGCCAGTGATTGAGCCTGTTTCTCCCTACTTGGTATGAGATTTGCAGATGATGTCATTCTTGCTAAGTGTAATATCAACTCGTTAAACCAGGATAAAGTTGACTCATCTCGGTAGCTTGTGAACATGTGGCTCAGCTGCTAGCTGTCAGATAGGTTCTGTGAAACAGATACTGTTACTGGTTGGCTGCTAAATGCTGAAAAGCATGATTATTTACATTCAAACTCCAAAAGACCAGCCAGAGGTTGTAGTATTAACTACAGTACATAAGAAAGTGTGTTGAACAGCATGTTGAAGGTCTTGCTATTCTCATCAGTGGAGCTAAAAAAAAATATTCTTTGCTGTTGCTCTCCCACGACACCTTCTATCAGCAGCATACATTCATATAAACAACTTTTCAAATATGTTGGTGGCTGTCAACATCATCAGGGAAACACAATGCTTTTTAACCAAGACCAGCTCCCTTAAGGGAACTGTGCAGTGAGCCTACTATATTAGTAGCTATTGGACATAATTTGCATGATTTGATTTGTGAGCTTGACTCACCAGGTGGGGAGAAGGCGAGAAAAAGCTGCCTTCCAGTCAGCACTGAGCGAAACAACCTATAATTACATAAATAGGTCTTACTTACACTTTCCAGTCCATCATTGTAAAAACAAGTAGAAATATAAGATGCATGTCATGAATTTAACAACAATATTAAAAGGCTTTAATGGTCCTTAAAATGTTTTATGGGTATTTTTAAGACTATATATTTTATCTACCCTATCGTACTGTACTGACGTGACAAAGTCAAACAGACAGGGCACTAGAAATAATGTCAGAAAATAATTTTCCAGTAATAACTTGTTCCTAATTTTCCCCAAACTCACATTTAGAATCAGACCTTGAGAACTCGACTTGAGCTATTTCTGCTGCGTACACTGGTTGAAGCTTGTTTCAATTCTCACTTTCCCTTCTCTGGAGGTATATGGCAATATGTGTGAGTGTGAGTAGGTATTTTTATGTGTGTGTGTGTGAGCTGCCAGGTTTTTATGTATCTGTACATTTGAAATTATAAAATCTGTTTGAATGTATTATTATTATTATTATTCCGACAGAGAGGTTCAGGTTGTGTCCTGGGACGAGTTGAACCATAGGCTTGTTCTCCCATGTGAAAACTGGCTTTTGGTACTTATATTGAGGTGCTCAAACTGTTTAGAAGTACACTGTCAAATGCAGACAAAGACATTTTTGTTTCACAAAATTGCTTGTTTATTTGTGAAGGTCACCTTTACTGGCAAAGGGTCGTGTTAATACTGCAAACAAGGCTGCCATAGGTCGACCACAGTATGAATCACACGTCAACATTTTCAAGGACACCCAAAGATATTTGATTGTGGTATTTTAACTCAAACCATGATTTTCCTAACCATAACCAAGTGTTTTTTGTGCCTAAACCTAACCAAAGCATATGTGAATTGAACGCAGTTAGCTAACATTTATACTGTTGATTGTTTTTTTTGTTTATGAGTGAAAAAATAATGAGATTTTAAAGAAATTAGGAGCTAAATTACTTGAAAAACACAAATACATAATTTTCCTCCTCTCACATCTAAATGCTGCTTCTGTATCTAGACCCTGATGTATCAGAATTAGTCAAGCTGCACTAATTGAAGACATAACAAAAAAAAAAATCAGCTGCAAGTGTGAACCCATTGAATACATGTGTTTGTTACACTTGTTTATTGCTGGGTTAAATACATTTTTTATGTTAAGACACACAAACAAAATCAGCAAATACCATCCTGTTTTTGTCATTATTGCATATATAGTAAGACTGAACAGAAACGATATCAGTTCTAAACTTAGACTTTTATCATATATGTTAATACTATTTAAAAACACATCTCAAAAAATCTCCAACGATAATAATACATAACATGCTCTTTCTCGTCCGTCTTTGTTGTTGCTCACCATATTATATGTTCTGAAATTCAGCCTTGTATCCAGACGTGTCCCAGTATAGAAAGCCATGCCATCATCATCGCTCCACTGGCTGCTGTAGGAGTGAATTACATTTCAGCACTTCTGAATTCATTTCCTCCACAAAAATAGCCAAAGTAATTCAATCAGAGCATTATGGGATGTTTAAAATGAAGTGTACTGAATGAAGCCCGGGAAAGAGCTGTCGTAACAGGGTCATTGATAATTAAACAGCTGAATATGAGATTAATTAACACAGTGTGTCTGTTTGATTAGAAATATGATGATGAAACACGTTGGGGCTCAAACTGTGGAGGATTGACAGCGACAGTGCTGGCGCCCATACTGCGAGCAGAAGAGATAGACAGAGAGAAGAAGATGAAAGGTGGAGAAAGACGAGTGTGATGAAGTGGAAAAAGCTGAGTGTTGAGAACGATGTGTATACTGCCACTTTTGTGTGTGCTTTCTTGTGTGTGTGTGTGTTTCTGAGACCCTGTCTCTGTGAGGTCTACGGGTTTTTCTTGTTTTCTCAAGCGAGGCTCCTTTCTATCTCTCTCAGCCTTAACTGCCCCCCCTCCCTAACCCTTCTTCCTCTCTCTTTCTCTCTCTCTCTCTCTCTCTCTCTCTCTCTCTCTCTCGCTCCCTCTCCCTCTCCCCGTTCCTCTCCTGCTCCGTCTCTCTACCCTCCAATCCTCTCCCACCAGGGCTTGTTGAGCAGTGGGCCGATATGTCGCTCTTCCTCTGCAAATCTAATTGGAGACAGGCTTTCATTGGCATGACATGGAGATGAGTTGCCAAATCCTTTCAGCCCTCCTGCTTGAGGCTCGCTCCCCTCAGCTCTCGTACAGTACCGCGCACTGACGCAGCAGCTGCAGCCACAGAGGCAGTACGGATCCGGAAAAGTGTCTGCGGCAATCTGAGCAAAATCAAACGCACCGAACGCTCACTGTCTTAATGGCTTTAAATCATGCAACAGCCCCCAACGGTTCACTGGCAGACATGTTTCATTTAAACCTGACAATGAGAGGGAGAGACAGCCACACAGTTGGGATCAGTCTGGGAAAAAAAAAATAGAAAAGAAAACTTCTTGTTTTATTTACACAGATGAGTGTGTGCATTAATATACAGTGTAATTCCTCCAGTGAGTTCACTGAGAGTGTTGAGTCTCTGTCTAAACAAAAGGTTATACTCACATGTTAGGCTGCACTACAGTACCTCCGGGAGCAGGAATAAGACAGAGGTTTGTGTTACTAAGCTAGCTCTCTGGTGCCATATCTGCACAAAGGTTGAATAAAGCCTCCCAAATGATTCACTCCTCCACCAGCCTTTTTTTAGGGGAGGGGAAGAGGGAGGGGGAGGGCTAATTCGCACAGCTAACTGTTGCAGATTCAGTGCCACTACACCTAGACTATTTTCAGATTTATGTGCTGAGGCTGAATCACCAAAGCAGTTTTTGATGTGATTCAGGATGAGAAAGAAACAGGGGGAAGATGCAAGAGGGGAAGTGTAATGTGCGATATAATGAAACAGAGACTAAACTGACAATTGTACATCAGGTGGTCATGACATAAAAGGAGAAAAACTGAATAAAAGTGATTTGAAGGTATATTAGTGGAAAATGAGACTCACCTTGAAACCTTTGATACAAATTTACTTGTTATTCTTAATTAAAACACTCGAGATACAACTCTTTGTGGCATTTTGCTACTCTGTCATCGTAGAACAGACAACAGACGAAGAAAGCAACCTACTGAGAGCACCCGACCAATTCCTATCTTAATTCCTACAGGCTTTATTGATAAAATTAATTTGACAGTCGTTTGTATTTGATGACCTGAGAATAACACTCAAGAATCCTCTTTCCAATCCAACCTCGAACCTTCACAATTGCTTTTAACAGTTAGCTTACATTTATGTTGGTTAATTGTCCACCTTAATGCATGTGCACTGGCTTGCCTCAACTTTCTGTTTTCTCTATGCCAGCTTTACCTGCTTTCTTCGTCAACAGTAAGTTTTATCAAGTTGCCCAAGACCACAGACCAAAAATTGGACCAAAAGGGCATTGCTGAGGTGCCCTTGAACAAGGCACGACCCCTACCACTGCTTGTTGGGCGCCGTAGCATGTGTGGCAGCCCCTTCACTCATCTCCTCTACACTGGGAGATGAGTGAACCACTGCGCGCCTGTGTGTGCAATGAGAGTGGAAAAAAAAAGAATTTCCCTTTGCGGGATTGCAAACAGTATGTGAAATAAAAAAAAAACACTCCTTGCGGTCATTTTTTCACCTGCTGTTCCGCTTGTTGTTATTTATGTGGCTGATCAAAACCAACTTGCACCGAATGACATCACAGCAACAGGTGCACTTAAAAGTTTGTACAAAACAAACTTATTTTTTTATATATCTCTATATACCAACAGTAATCACTAGTATAGAGTGTTTGGTCAGTAACCTTTATCTCTCCTCCCCGAAGCGAAACAGGGAAAGCTACCAATTCCAGCGCCGTACTTCTAACTGATACTAGAGAGACACGTTCATTCCCGTCCAAACTGTATTTATTTCTAACACTTTCTAACCAAATCTGACAGCACAAATGTCAAAGTGTGAGCCACCTCACAGGCAGTAACTTGCAATTTATAGAAGGGAGACACGAAAAATGGGGCCTGAAAATTGGGTGGCAGACCAGTTTGTCGAGCTCATGGTTGAGTTGTATTTGATGTGAAACGACAGGCAAGCGAGCAAACAGGCAGGGAGGGGGGCGGCTCCAGTAATGACACTCACAGACTGCGCCCTGCAGGACACTTCACACCTCTGTGTTATGTACTAATGGAGCTGCAGGACATTATGTAAAAGCATAGGACAAAGTGGAAAAGATACAGCTAGAGTGAGTCAGGGTCAGGAGAAAGACAGAGCGAGTAAAATGTGACACTAATACCATGTGAGTAAAGGACAGAAATTAAAGAGGGGTGATTACGATATGAAAGAGAAAGTAGAATGAGATGATGATTAGCTGTAATCTAAGAAGGAGAGAATAAAGTAAGCAGTGCCCTCACGATCCCTCTGAATGGCAGGTTTTGGTCTCACAAGTGATTACACCTCTCTGAGCCCACTTTTAGAAAAGAAAGAATCAGGAGAGAGCGATACCGAGACAAAGAGGGAGTGTAGGTCGTTCGAAGGAGAAATGGATACTGAGTGAGTAAGTAAGTGAGAGGAAATGAAAAAAGCACGATCCAGAACAGCGGAGTAATTCAGTGATGGAAAAGAGAGGTGGTATCTGCACAGTAATGTCAAGCTGAGGAAAGTCAGTTCACCCAAAACAAAAAATATATTTTATACCAAATAACCTCTAGTAGTGCAGATAGTTTTGGCTGACATGTTTTGTGAACGTTTTCAGATATTTGTCTCTGAGATTCTGAGATGTTACTTTCACTACAGGAAAGACTTGATGTCTTCTGCAAATAGGTGGAAAGAATTTGCATACATCAGCAGTCGGACAACATCAGTTGGAAAATATCGGACATTCTCATCCTGCGTTGTCTGGATAGGTCTATTTTATTTATTCAGATAATTATCCAATTGTACATGCAGGTCAAAGTGCTGTATTAAAGTCTGTCCTTCACTGACAGGAATACAACACTGGTGGAGGAATGCTAAATGCTTTAAGTAGTCATTGTTGAGATTACTAAATTTAAGAATACATCTTATGAAATAACCATTTGCCAGACTGTATATGTGGATGGATGATCTTAGTACATGCATGTGTATGAATGAAGGTGAGCATGAAATTACAGACATGTACGGAGTGCACCACTTCATGCAAGTGTAAGTTGGTCTTTGGGGCACATGTAAACAATCACACCATTCACCTCCATTGTAGAGTGGAGTGGAGGCGGAAAACCTCAACATTTTGGCAAATGAAAGCAAAAAATCTGTATGATGGGATACCACTAAAGGTAGGGGAGAAATATGTTTAGTCTTTCAAGCAGCCATTCCTTAACTTAGGAACAACACAGCACATTTAAAAATAAGAAAATATTATGACGCAACATACGATACGTGCCAATGTCGTGTTGAAGTCTGTTCCCCAATCAGGTAATCTTGCCCTCCTGCTAGAAATGTTTCCTGCAATGTGACCAACAGACCTAAACCTGCAGTACTAGGTTAGGTGATGGCAAACATATTAATGGGAAACTTCAACACATCACGGGATAAAAATATCTCAATTAAATGAAGAATAACACATGATTTAACTACCTTTTTTCAGTTCTAACTACTTTTAAATGTAAATATTTAATCAAGAATATTCTTTGTCAATTTTAAACTTAATCAAACAATTGAAGACAAAAAAATGTTATATTTATTTAATGTAAATGACCTGCTGTGGCCCACTTGCAGTACCTTCGCAGCTCATACTTTGGAATCCCTGCTTGAAAAGAAATTTGGATTTTTCAAACTTTCAACAAATCCCATGAAAGGCGCAAACTCAGCACTGTTAGTCCACAGTTCCATTCTTTTAAAATCTAGCTACCATTTCTGTGTAGGGCTGGATATGTCAAAAACATTTCAATACCAGTACCAATGCCGATGCCTTCACTATAAAACCGGTTTCTGAACATTATTTTTTCCGATACCAATTTTAAGAAACGTATTTTAACAAAAGATTACATTAGAACTACATGTGGTGACGCCCGACTCTGGGATGTTTTTCCTGCCTGCTTCAGGCCAGCCAATCACCAGCACTATTATATCTCAGAATAACAAGCATGCTGCATGCTGCATGCTTATCGGCTAACCTACGCTGTATAATAAACTCTTTAGGTATCTCAATTTCTTATCAAGTCACAAGACATTTTTCAATACTTGATGGTATCAAAGTAGTTTGGTCGGTGCCATAAAATTACCGAAGTTCGATACCCAGCCATAAGTTTCTGGCACCCATCCACAAATCTTTAAAAATGACTCATGAATGCTGAAATCATTTGTCAGGAGAGGCTCAGTAATTTCACCTAAACAAATGTCCCTCAGACAGGAGTAGAAATCTCCTTTGCTAGGGAGTATTTGCAGCAACATGATAGCGTATGTAGAATCAACTCAAAATAAACTACATTGGTCATGTTCATCGTAATGATGTATCTCGCTGATGTATTTTTACAACAATGGAGCTCAATCAGATTTGGCTTCTCAAACCAAATTTAAGAGGGTGATCAGCTCTTACTATTTTGGTTTTGAGTAAGAAAAATAAAGAATAGCACCAGCCTCATCCTGTGAAGACAGGAGGAGGTTTCTGTGTGGTGACCAGATGTAAGAATGGATAGCGAACTTAAAGGATGACTTGATCCACAGATGGAATCATAATGTCAGGGTAAATTACGTGTAGCACTCATCTTTATAATTCACTTTAAATGCTGCATGTTGAGGCTGAAATGTTCAAACAATGATGGATTTTGATGGAAGTGAGAGGTTAGAGGTTAATGGTGCATTAGCTGTCGTCCATGCGTGAGAATACCTTTATTACCTTTCTGAAGAGATTGGAGTGTATTTACTGTCAGGGTAGGTAAAACATCCGATTTCAGCCAGAGCAAAAACACGCACAAACACACGCACACACACACACACACACACACACACACACACACACACACACACACACACACACACACACACACACGCACACACTCTTCTTCCCCCCTCATTTCCACCACTGCCACTGCCATTCCCTGCACCATCACTTGACTCTATGGTGTTATTACCTCATTACAGTAAAAGTAGGCAACAGATCATTTCTGCCCCTCTGGATAAAATAGTGGAGGAAGGGTGAGATGGGCTTTGATGTAGTGCGGAGGTAGTGCACCTAACTCGAGGGGTTCTCAGCCTCCTGCATGACTAACATGTATGATTGATTGCACATGTGGATGCACGTATGTGTATTAATGTACATGAACATGAAATTGCAAATATACAGAGTGTAGTTGTGCATGCAAGTGTAAGCGGGTCTTGGGGCCACGAGTAACATTCAGTGAAGGGTGAAAACGCACATTTTTAATTTTGTAGTTCAAGACAAGTGATGCGATGCAAAGTGATGAGAGATAACTGATGTACGAGCAATGTAGTCGTCACTAATGATGCATTGATGTGTGGAAGGTCCTTGATTTCGCCTGGATTTTAATCACATTCTTTGGTATACAGCAAAGGTAAAAGGATTGATTAGGCGATTGATACCAAGACTGAATGCAGGGCTAGACATCCAGCCTTCTCCAAAGTAAAAAAAATGATGCCAGCACCTCTAAATCCCACTGACCATGTTTGTTTGACCCCCACATGACAATTTGGCATGGTATGATGTGAAAATTTCATATCATAATTATCCTGTCCAAAATAATTGCCATTCATGTTATTTTTTCTAATTATCATCAAAATATTTGTATAACTTAAAAAAAAAAAAAAAAAATGCAAAATTGCACACATTAACATATTAGTGTCACTTTAACCTTGCATT
Source organism: Sparus aurata (assembly GCF_900880675.1). Taxonomy (NCBI): domain Eukaryota; kingdom Metazoa; phylum Chordata; class Actinopteri; order Spariformes; family Sparidae; genus Sparus; species Sparus aurata. Next base: position 21,491,040 of record NC_044187.1, on the reverse strand, counting down.
TTGCTGGGGAACAATTTTTCTTTTCATCACCTTTTTAAACTAAAAAAACAAATCAGTAAAGGTATATTGAATGATAAATCGTAATAATAAGGTCTTCCTGCAGAAATAAAGGATAAATAAACAGTGTTAACCTCATCTCCCTTCATCTGTATTTTAGTCTGTAATCCGTGGTATTCATACACATCCAAGTTTACTTATTTTTGTGGGGAATACAGTGTGCAAGCTGAGCTGTCAGCCATGATGACAGGCCTAGGCAATTCAAAATAAATCAGGAACCCAATATAGGACAGTGTGTTAGTAAGCTAAAAGGCTTTTCAAGTCATTCATGTGAAGATATTCATGATTATCTTGATAATGAAAATTCACCATCACAAAAAAAACTTTCATTGTCCCATTCCGAATGACAATGATCATAACAATTAGTGATTTAACAGCCTTGTAACAAAATCTTTGCATGCAGACTTATTTACACATTTTAGATGGTTTAAATGGGTAAGCTTTAATGGTGTCGTTTCACTCTATGGATAGCAATGACAGTCGTTCCACCACCACTTTGGTCAAGAGTAAAATGTCTCAAAACACATTAAATGGGTTGCTTTTTGTGCATGGCATCCATGGTCCCCAGAGGATGAATCCTAAGGGCTATGGAGCTCTTCTGAATGTGCTAAATAGCAAATATTGCATTCTTATACTCTAAACTAAGATAGTGATTGATTAGCATTGTCATCAGGATTAAACATGTTAGCATGCTGAGGTCAGTATTTCGCTGAAACAGTCTATACCTGTTTCCATGAGAGTGGTATCCATCTTATCATTTGACTGTTTTCACATTTTCCACCATGTTGTGGTGGTCCTTCAGTCTAAATGTTTACTTGACTTCTTTTTAAGGGCCATGAAACAGTTAACCAGCAGCCAGTGTTTAAGTATGATCCAACACCTCCAGTCATCTCACTCACCATTCAACAATGTATTTCACTCTTGGACACACAGAGGACCCATGACTTGATGCTGTTCTCATTAAAGCCCCTCTGCCATGTCGCCTACGGTCACTGACATTTTTGAATAATACATCTTGACTTCTGTGTCCTGATGAGTTGCTTGGCAGTTTTACATGTGTGAGTGACCTTGACTTATCCATGGCACCAGACATCAGGCTCCTGAAGCTCCGAGATCTATTCTTACGTTGTCTTTTCCTCCTCACTCCTTGTGAGAAAACTGTTTTGACAGAGATCTGTCCACACATTTGGCACCCTACAATAATTATAATCGAACCAGTTGGCATCTTGCCTGTTAAATGTGCAAACATAGCTATAACAAGGGCTTCTTGATAATGAATGAGTCACCTCAACCGTGTGTTTGAATATTCACAACCCTTGTTTGACTTGGCAAAGAAGTAAATGTCTCAGATTAAAACATCGTAAATGCAATAGATTGATGAAAAAATATGTCATATTGTTGCAGATGCCGTGATGAAGTTACAGCGGATGCACAAGTCCCAGCTATAAACAGGAATATATTTGTGTTGCGTGCAGTTACTGGACATGCTCCATGATCATTTATGCCCTTCCTTCCATATCTCTCTCATGCTGTATGACTCATGACCTTGTTTGCTGATTGGCTCTGTCTCTCTGGTTTCCAGGACGACCACTCCATGTTTTTCCAGTTTGGTCCGTCAATCGAGCAGCAGGCCCAGGTCATGTTGAACATCATGGAGGAGTATGACTGGTACATCTTCTCCATAGTCACCACGTACTACCCTGGCTACCAAGACTTTGTCAACAAGGTAAATAACACATCCAGACACTCTGATAAAGACATACATAGATTATGCAGTATCCAGTGTTGCCAGATCTGGTGAGAGAAACACGCAACCGTCAATGGAAGCTGGCCCAAAAGAAGCAACCAGGTTTATTTTTATTTATTTTATTTTTAAATAGCCAAATACAGACAACTTAACCTAAAGTGAGAAAACAAGAGGCCACTTGGTCAATTTATTCTTAATAGTATGTATGAATTTATTTTGTATTCATAAGAGAGCATTTGCACAATGCTGTACCTTGTACTTTTACATTTTTCTTTTTAATCCCAAGGAACTTAAATAAAGCCAAATGGCCAACAGCAAATTCATTATAAATTGCATATAATGAACAGACAAAGTATCAGTAAACATTGTTGGAGGTAACAGTAATATATTACTTTTACTAGGTAACTAAGTGATATAAGTAATATAACCTAATACCAGGTATTTTGATAATATCCTTACATTTACTATGTTAAGTAGGTTACTGCATTATATTATTTTATGTTATTATTACAAAAGCTGGTGTATTGAGGAAGATCTGCATGATGTGCACCTATTTCACACCAAATTTACAGTATCTGCAGAGTGCCTTTGAATAGTCCCCCATCTGAGAGACAGACAGAAAGACAGACAGACCGACAACTTTATTAATCCCCCAAGGGAAATTAGGTTATCAACAAGCCTAAACATAAACAAGCCCAAAGAAGCAACTACACATGAGAAACAAGCATGAAGACTGCAACCTGCGACTACCAATATTTGTGAGCCACTTCATAGAAAATTACAAGCCCAAGGTCTCTTTTTTAACAGGTGGACTTGGCAATGTATGTTTTGTATACAGTATATAATGTTTATGGCCACATAGCAGTGGGTGTGTATGCAACTTATCTGCTACATTATCACCAAGGCAAACCTTTATATACGATACACCACTTGGTAATAAGTTGAGGTCGAAAATTGCAGAGAAGATAAATGTATTCCTTTGATGCAAACTGACTCCAGAAGCAGCAGGATTATTATTATTACTTACACAGCTAATAGCCGTAAACTTTTTCAACCATGGATTCAAATGAGAAAATCATTTTAGCTCTGGGTCCCAGGCACTGTAGGTGTTATTACTGTTGTATTTTGGGGACCCATTATTACAGGCCTGACAGATACTGTAGTTTGCACTTTGTTTTGTAATCTTTTGATAAGATGACTGTCTGTTCTTTTAATGACTTATTTTGTTGTTTATTTAGAGAGGACTTTGTGCAATTTGATGAAATGATCCTAGCAGAAAGCAGCTATTTCTGCAAACATGATTGTCTGGTTTTAAGCCATAATTTCAAGCTTTTGAAAATGATAAGGCCTGGCAGAGTCTGATGTAAGTGGGCAGCGAGTTCCATTTTCTGATTGCTTTAATGGAAAAGGCAGATTGGCCGAACATGTCTTTTTTAATGCAGCCACTCAGCGTGGCTTCAGCCTTCTTATCTCCAGGGCTGAGAACAGACTCTTGAAAGGGTATGGTATGAGATCGTGAAATACTTTGAACATCAGACAGACATCTGAAAAGAAAAAGAAAGTTATTGAAAGTCAGCTACTCTTACTTCTTTTTATTTCTGCAATGGCTGTTTGTTTCCTTTGAACAAAGTAAGGGTAGGAATCTGGTTTAAGAAAAAAAAAAACATGTATTGATCATTTAAATGGGGGTGATGAATGAGGGTTTAGTACCACTTTGGGAGACATTTCAAAATAGTCACATTAGCTTTCTGATGAAGGTAAAAAGTCTAATATCAATTGCTAAAGTTTACTGTCCCTTCATATCTGCACAAAACAAAATATAATATCAAAGCCCCAATGACTCGAGCAGTGAAAAACAGCTTGTTATTAGCATCATAAATCTCATTCTACTGTTTTGTGTCAAGCAAATATAGAGTATACAAAATGCTTATTTTAATACACATGGAAATAAGTGTCATAATGAAATGTACCAAATGCAAAATGCTTTGCTCTGCCTGTTCATCTGCCTGTATGATTCTCTTTGCATTGATTCACTTAAGAAGCAGCGACTACTCTGACCCTAAAGCATAAAAACATTTTTAAGCTCGGCATTCACAATCATGAAAATCACTTCTTGCTGCACAAAATCTTTTAACCCTGCCGTGATGTGTTTGTGGATTGCATATAAGAAATAGAATGGACACTATCTCCTTGAGAATTTCCTCTGTGAGTTTAAGGAAAAGAGATTATCTAATGTTGCTCTTGTTATACATACATACATACATACATACATACATACATACATGCATACATGCATCCATCCATCCATCCATCCCCCAAGAGATGTGTAAAGACAGAACAGTTTTGCAATCTGGGATCTGGAGGAGGAGACATCTCAGTCAGTTCTGTTCCAGTATCTCTTCTTAACAACTCCACTGCATGTGTGCAGCCTACACTTTTAAAAATCACATCTCCCTTTCCCATCTAGGTCCGCAGTACCATCGAGAACAGCTTTGTGGGCTGGGAGCTACAAGAAGTCCTCCTACTGGATATGTCAGTGGATGACGGAGACGCCAAGATCCAGAACCAGCTGAAGAAACTACAGAGTCCTGTTATTATGCTCTACTGCACAAAGGAGGAGGCATCCACGATCTTCGAAGTGGCCCATTCTGTAGGCCTCACAGGTTACGGCTTCACCTGGATTGTGCCCTCGCTGGTGGCAGGAGATGCAGACCATGTTCCTGAAGTCTTCCCTACAGGTACACACAAACACAAGGGCCCAGTTTCACAAAACAGATATCTGACTCACCTCAGATTGCTGTAATTTGATATAATTTCTTTGTATGTTAGTACGTCAGTATAAAAAACTTCCTGTGGCAAAAAATCTCAATGCAGTACGTCTGCTAACCTGTCAGTCAGGGTCAGGATAGTTTCTGGCCAAATGAAAATGTCATGTTTTACTCTTTTGTTGTCAGTTAGTGTCACTGGTCAGCAGGTGTAAACATCACTTTAAGTCCACAGTAAGCCTGGTGTAGGGTACATAATGTCATGTTAAGGTTAAAGGGGGAAAAACTAAAAGGCTTTGGAGATAGGAGTTGGACCCAAATGCAGTTACACACAGGAGGCAAGGATATGGGGAAACAAAAGGCGAGCTTTGATTTAAAGCTGAACAAGAACAAATAACAAAAGGGAGCTAGACCAAAAACTAGACAAAAGCAAAGTAGCAACCAAGATAGCTAAACAAAGTGCAAACCAAAAGTACAAAGTTCAAATCAAAAGGCAAAATGCAAAACTCAAAGTCCAAAAACACATACCAAGGGAAGACTGGAGACAAAAGGAGCTCTGGGAGGACAAGTCAAGACGCAGACATGAGCATGAGCAGGAACATGAAGCAGAGAGATGCAATGACCGGACAAGGAGTGCAGGGAAGACACAGACTAAATACACAGACACTAACGACAGGACGAGGAACAGGTGAGGTGGACCAACAGGTGAGATAACGAGGGGAAGGCATGGATGAGAACACTGACAGCGAGAGGGAGACAGAGGGAAGAACATGGGAGACACTTAAAGGACACATGAGGGCATGGAAAATCAAACATAAGACACAAGACATGATACAAAGACATGGAAATCAAATACAAGAAACCACAAGACAAAACCAGACACAAGAACACAACACAAAGAACATGAATCCAGAGTCATGACAGTACCCCCCCGTCAAGGGGCAGTGGGCTGGAACACACTGGAGGCCGGTGGCGAAGGCGTGGGCTGGGACCCACTGGAGGCTGGCGGTGAAGGCGTGGGATGAAACCCTCTTGAGGCCGGACTGCTGGCTGGGAAACCCTGCTGGGTCTTAGCCGGACCACCGACGGAGGTTCGCCGGGATCTGGTGGCCTGGGAGCCGATGAAGGGTCGCTGGCAGCAAACGACTGTACTGGATTTGGCACGGGACTCAGCTGGGCCTGGGGCCGAGGAGCAGGCACTGGACTTGGCACTGGACTCGGCCGGGCAACCGACTGAGGAGCAGGCACTGGACTTGGCACGGGACTTGGCCGGGCAACCAACCGAGGAGCAGGCACTGGACTTGGCATGGGACTCGGCTGGGCCTCCGAACGAGGAGCAGGTTCTGGACTTGGCAATGGACTCGGCCGGGCAACCGACCGAGGAGCAGGCACTGTACTTGGCACTGGACTTGGCACGGGGCTTGGCCGGGCCTCCAAACGAGGGGCTTGGACGTGACTTGGCGCAGGACTCGACCGGGCCTCCGACCGATGGGCTTGGACATGACTTGGCACAGGACTCGGCCGGGCCTCCGACTGAGGGGCTTGGACATGACTTGGCACAGGACTCGACCGGGCCTCCAACCGATGGGCTTGGACATGACTTGGCACAGGACTCGGCCGGGCCTCCAACTGAGGGGCTTGGACATGACTTGGTACAGGAGTAGGCATCATCTGAACCGCCAACTGAGAACCACTGGCAGGTGTCGACAGGGCCGCCGACTGAGGACCACTGGCAGGTGTCGACAGGGCCGCCGACTGAGGACCACTGGCAGATGTCGGCCGGGCCGCCGCCGAAGCAGCAGGAACCGTTGTCAGCCATGCTGTTAAAGTGGATGACCCAGCAGGCATCAGCTGGGCAACCGACATTGGAGCTGGAGATCGAGCTGAGGCATGGGCTGGTAGCTGTGCTGTGGCTGAGGCATGGTCTGAGGCCGGAGCTGAGGCATGGTCTGAGGCATGAGCTGAGGACGGAGATGAGGCATGGGATGAGGTGTGGGTTTGGGCTGTGGCATGGGCTTATGCACTGCACTGTGGTGGAGATGAAGCCCCAGGCTGCGGTGAGGAGCAGCAGAACAGGGAGCCAGACCTCAGGGAGCCAGAACGCACCCTGGAACGTTGCTTTCTTGGGGGCACTTTGTGGGCCAGGTGGGTTCCCCAGAAAGGGTCTGTGGATGACCGGTCTGGGGTTGAAGGCAAGGCGGCCAAGGCATGGGCTGGGGCTGGAGCTGGCTGGGAGTTGCTGCTGTTTAGCTGGACAAGCAAGGTTCTCCCGAGGTCAGCAACTTCAGTAATTAATTCAACAGCGCATGGAACTGCCCACAACCAAGGCTTATCAATCATGTTCCTGCTCAGCTATTATCTGTAGCATATCCCTCACATCTGTCTTGACGTCAAGCTCCCCCCACAATTTTTCCTCAATGTCCAAGAGCTGTTTGGTGTAGTCTGCAGGGTCCATTTTTGGTCCAATCATTCTGTCACGTTTAGGTTAAAGGGGGAGAAACTAAAAGGCTTTGGAGATAGGAGTTGGACGCAAATGCAGTTACACAAGGGAGGCAAGGATATGGGGAAACAAAAGATGAGCTTTAATTTAAAGCTGAACAAGAACAAATAACAAAAGGGAGCTAGACCAAAAACTAGACAAAAGGGACAAAAGCAAAGTAGCAACCAAGATAGCTAAACAAAGTGCAAGATACACAGACACTAACAACAAGACGAGGAACAGGTGAGGTGGAACAACAGGTGAGATAATGAGGGGAAGGCATGGATGAGAACACTGACAGATAGAGGGAGACAGAGGGAAGAACATAGGAGACACTAGGGTTGTTCGGTATACCGGTACTAATTTGGTACCGGAGTACTGAGGCATTTAAAACGGTACTATATTGCATTTGGATGGGACCGGTACTTGCAGCAGCGCCCGCAACAGCGCGGCGACCTCGCCACGTGACGTCACCGCGTTGTTACTACAGCTGAGAGGACGAGGAGCAAGCCGGAGCTTGGGGAGAAAAAACAGAAAAAGCAAGCAAGCCGGAGGAAACAGCTAGCAAGTGAGCGAGCAGCGTGGACTGGAGCAACAAACGGAGCAGGAGGAAAGCTTGGAGAGAGCAGAGACGTTAGAGAGGGAGAGAGAGAGAGAGAGGGAGAGAGAGAGAGGGAGAGACAGAGGGAGAGAGAGAGAGAGAGAGGGAGAGAGGAGCACGGAGAGGAGAATGGCTGCTGCAACCGTCACCACGCCACAAATTGTGGACAAACCAGGGGCGCAAAGTGCGATATGGCAGTACTTTGGCTTAAAAACAAATGAGCAAGGCGAGGCTGTTAACGCTGATGCACCACTGTGTAAACGGTGTTTTAAAACATGCATGGCTAAGGGCGGAAACACCTCCAACTTAGCCAGACACCTAAAGGACAAGCACCCAGACCTGCACACTGAGTTCAGGAAATGACAGGTAATTTACTCATGAAAAAAAGCCACATTCAGTGCTAAAAGCAAGCACCACGCCCCTTCACGGTCCCAAACAAAAGTAGCTCTGGAAGAAAAAAAAAAATAGAGCAGGTTTATTTATATTATATTATTATATTTATATTTTCATAGTGATTTTTAAACTTTTTGCCATACAAGTAGACATGCTGATTTACAATAAATCTGAAGTGGTCCCTTAATTTTTTCCCAGAGCTGTAAAATGCATACATGCATGATCTTTATAAAGTAACAAACTTTTACATACACATTTAGCCATTTAATATGTTATAAAGACTAGTAACATACCATTTAAAGACATTGGTCCTACTTAATACAGGCTATTTTTAGGTTATGTATCTCAATGTAATTAAGGCCTCAGCTTGTATGACAAAAGATTAGAAAAGCTTGTCTTTGTGGTATTTTATTTTATTTACTGATTAATATGTTATTGTTCTAAGATTTTCTATTAAAATAAAGTCAGTAATGAAATTTTTGGCATTCTCTTTTTATTTGAAAAAGTATCGAAAAGTATCGAAAAGTATCGAAATACATGTTGGTACCGGTACCGATACCAAAATGTTGGTATCGTGACAACACTAGGAGACACTTAAAGGACACATGAGGGCATGGAAAATCAAAACATAAGACACAACAAGACATGATACAAAACAAGGATATCAAATACAAGAAACCACGAGACAAAACCAGACATAAGAACACGACACAAAGAACATGAATCCAGAGTCATGACACATAACATTTTACACTTAAAATAAGTCTAAAATTTGCTAATTTTGTGTAAGTGTTTGACTTGGATTAGACTGATTTAAAGGGTAAATTTAAGACTGGCCTAACACCAAACACAAAAGACCAGTTCATAATATCGTTGTGAATCCGGCCACAGATCAGTAGGATATGATCTCTTCATTTCAGTAATTAAACAGAGATCTCATGTGCTCAGAGCATCACACCATTGCTGCTTGAAAAAAATACAGCTAATTAATGTTTTGTAGAGAAAGCTCATTAAGTGCCACGTGTCACATTTTGAACATTAAGTCACCATTGCCAAATTAATTATGATGCTTTGTTTTTAATCAAAGTGTAAACAAATAAGATCTTCTCTCTCGCTCTCCACATACTGTACATACAGTGACTGTGGGCTGAGTCACAGCAATCACCGCCCTTGGGTTACCTTACATAAAATAAATTCCCAGAGTTTCACACAGTGATGTTCACAGATTTTAATCAAGGAAGGGGGTACTTATATCAGGTGTGTACTCAGTGTCAGCAGATTAAAAGGTTGATCCGAGTATCTCTAATAAAATTACACCTCATCTCCTGAATTCTGAATTCACTGGAGGCAATTTATCAGATCACATACAGCTACCTCAGGAGCCACAAAAAGCTTTATACTACTATTTCACATATGCAGTATTACTCCCCGAGACCTCTAAACACACTTCAGTATGTGAAATGATGAGTTACCCTTTAAGGGAACTTCTCTGGTGTTGTGTATAACAATGAATTGTAGCTGAACCACTGAAATATTATGTGGTAAAGTAAAAAAAACAACAACTTTGTGTTGAAATGTGGGTACAAGAGACAGATGGGCTTGTTTGCATATATGCAAATGTTCTCCTGGTGTATTTGCACTGTGCTGTGCCAGTCAGTGCTCGGGTACATACTGATTTGTGGTAACCTCAGGTAAAGGAGTTTATCATTTGTTTTGGAGTTTGTTCAGTCATATTTGATCAGTTCAGTTTATCTTACAATGCCTCACATAAATTAGATGAACGTGGATGGACAATCTTTTATTTTTATACTGTGACTATCACTTCTAATAATAGTCTGAGGGTTGGCCTCACTGGAGTCCATTATAAAGAGGCAGGAACGAAACCCCTTTGTCTTTTTACAGCATTTTTGGAGCAGTTTATGTAAAGCATTACCTCCTGTAGTTCAACTCCGAGGCTGCCTGAAAAATGCAGGTTTGCCTTTTTCCAATAGATTTACGGTGCAGGTTCCAAATGTGCTCACATAATCCAAACCAGCCACGCAAAGTGACCTGAAAATGCTGTTGTTTATGGGTGTAAGAAATGGATGTTGACATCTGATAGCCAGCAGTTCCTCATGGTTGGAAAGCCAAGCATAACAAAATGAGCTAAGGGATGAGCATGGTCTCATCTGATGCTCATATTCAGCTGTTTTATCTTTCACATGTTTTCAAACTCTCAACTGAGTTTAAAAAAAAAAACAAAATTAAATAGCAAAATATACAGCTCCACTCAGCTTCAGACAAATTAAAATATTGTAGGTATGATTGCAATCTTAATTTTGTCTCAGTGTTTTTGCCACTTTTCTGCCTCCTCTAAAATGCTTTCATTTTTGTATATCTTTTCCCCCCCGGGCTATTTTTCATTGCACCCTGCCTCTGCCTGCCTGTTTGTATCCTCCCTCTCTTTCTCACACTTCCCTGTCTCTCCCCCTCCTTTTCATTTTTCTCCATATTTCTTTCTATTTCTGCTATGGAAATATATGCCTTCATCTCACCTCACTCTCTCTCCCTTTCTCTGTCTCTCTCTGTCTTTCCCAGGGCTTATCTCGGTGTCATATGACGAATGGGACTACAACATCGAGGCCAGGGTACGTGATGCAGTGGCTGTCATTGCCACGGCAACCTCCACCATGATACTGGACCGGGGGCCACACACTATGCCAAAGTCAAGCTGCCTCGGGACACCTGACAAAAAGAGCTCCAACACCGGCCACTCCAAAGAAATACTGAAGTGAGTCACTATTACTGGGACGTGTGACAAAACACAGCAGGGCTGTGATATATGAATGCAAATATGGGTAAACGTCAGATGTGCATGCAAAATCACACCTAGGCCTGTCACGATAACAAATGTTGCTGGACGATAAATTGTCCCAGAAATTATTGCGATAAACGATAATATTGTCGTTTTGAGGCCATTTTTCAACTAATATAATGATACTGGCATAATAATGCAAGTACACCCTTTCAAAGATCAATAGAATTTTATTTCTAAAGAATATTTAACATTGGAATTGGAATGTGAAGAAGACATTTTAGATATCCAAAATAAATAAACAAAACAACCAGAAACAATAAATAAAAAGGACTCTCACTCTCTCTAACTAAAGATTGTACTTTAATTAAAACACAACCAAAAACAATAAGCCTGACCCTTTAGTACAGTGGTTCCCAACCTTTTTTCCTTGAAGCCCCTCTTGCCTGTGTCCAAGACAAGCCAGACCCCCCAACCCGCATACACTAAAAGAATAAAGTGGTTAATTACAAACTTTTATTTGCAAAAATAAACAACAGCTATATTCTTCTAGTTTTACAATGTATATAGATACATTTCTTCCTTTTTGTGTCATCAGGTGTATCACACTCAAACACACACACACACACACACACGACCAGAATAGGCCTACCAGAGAGCAGAATAGGCCTACCTCATAGGGGTGTTGGTAATAAATAGCTTAATGAATTTAAATATGGACCAAGAAATATGTTTCAATATGGATTATAGAGAGTTTTGATTGTGTTCGTTACTGGGATTTTATGCAGTCCAGTGTATAATTGGCCATTTTGACTATTTTACCATTATATTTCACCTTAAAAACTATTTACCTTGCCTTGTTTGGTGTCATTATTTTCAGCACAACTTCACATGTGTGACTGTACAGTTATTTTTTCATTTTGACACACATCTCTCAACTCTCTCACCATCACTGTCGGTCCCTCCACAACTTCCTCCTGTCCCCCAGCAACCAAATCACATGTCTTGCCATGTATTTTTGTGATTGGCTGGTGTGGTGCCTTTTTCCACCAATAGGAACGTGTTTTTTAGCTCGCAAACTTTTCCTGCTTGCCAACACTTTCGTGAGAGAAGTCCGTTTTGACCGTCTCTTCCTGCACCAAACGCACAGCAAACATGACGGTAATGTTAACGAAAAAGCGTGCCGTACATTATTTATCATAAGTCCAGTTTTACTTGGCCTATCAACACAATTTAAAAACTGGTACACAGCTTGAAGGCTGCTCCAACACATAAGTCGGACCGAGACTCACTGAGGCTCCGTCTTGCTGCTACATCATCTTAAATAGGTCATGTGATTTTGACGTGCCGGCGCGTCTATCGACCTCAGAGGGTTGCACAAATATAACTTTAACCTCACAACCTCAGAACAGACAAAGTTGTGCGCCCCCCCTGCGATCTCGCGCGGACCCCAGGTTGGGAACCACTGCTTTAGTACGCTTTTAGTTGCTACTGTTTTACAACAAATGCGACATACTGGCTCGTCCAGGTTAAGTTGTCAAGATGGTTGTCACTTAAATTATTTTATTATTATTTGTGGGTCTAAATCATTTCTGCAAGGGTTTCTGTACCTGTTCATTTTATTTTGAAAAGGTCCATTTTATTTTGAAAAGCTGTTTGTAAGTCCGTGTTGCGGCCGGTTTTGGTTGAACACTGCAGTAGCTTAAATTCAGACCGTAGATCGGAGCACGCAGACCATGGTTTATGACCTGTGGTCATTTGGATATAAAATAAAAAGAAGACAAAAGACAGTGGTTCACCACTGTCATTCGGTTTGAATCCAAAGTGCTCCCACACTGCAGCTGTCGCGTTCAGCTGACAAGAGGCTTCACGTGAGACACATGAGCAAAACAAACAAGCATGCAAATGGAAATTATTGAGGCCGTGAAAATTATCGAGATTTTTATTTATCGTATGATTAATTGATTTATTGATTATCGTGACAGGCCTAATCACACCCCAGAACAGTATTTTTCCAATCAAAGTTTACCAACTCCAAGGTCTGTCAAGGTTGGAATTTCTCTTCATGTTGAGGCATTCTATAGTAAACATAATCATCAAGCGTCTTAACCTTAACAGAACTAAACACAAAACAGCCAGTGTGCCAGGATGAATTAAAACTTTGTCTGGTCTCCTGTAAACTGCAAATCAATGTCTCATCTTACTACATAGAGTAGTAACACAGCATTATTTCCAAACACAAGGGGGATGCCATTACTGTAGATAACTACATTAGTCAGGGGGTTACAGGTTATGTTAGAAAATAGCTGTTAAAGGAAAAGTTAGCTCAAAAATCAGTCTTTATTTACTCACCCTCATGCTGATGTAAGGGCAGGTGAAGTCTCGTAGTCCACAAAATATTTCTGGAGCTTCACAGCAAAACAGTGTTGCGGCAAACACCTAAACAGCAACTATGAACCAGTGTTTCACACATATAGACTTCAGTTGGTTTTACTGGAGTACAATACCATCAGCAGTCTATTAACTATTGTACAATCCTCCTGTCTACTGACAATCACACATGCTCTGTAAAGAAAAAGAGAGAGCGATACATCTCTGCACTGATTGTGATGCAGCCTCTCCTATTTAATGTAGAACAACTTATTGTATGTTTGTCACAAGCTTGTGATAGCATCTGGTTGTCGTGATGTCATTCGGCACTACGCTGGCTTTGATAAATTAAGGCAAAACATGATGAAGGCAGATATTGCAATTAACTTAATCTAGCTAGCTTCTGCTGATAAAATCTGCTATTGACAGTTGTCATTTCAACCAACAAAACCAATGCTTGTTAGAAAAAATAAGCTGCTATTGTTTACTACAGCGTGAAATCAAGGATCAACCATTCAAACATTATTGGGAATTTTGATGTTAAGGCTGCCATTGTTTTCATCGTACAGTGCTTTTGTGGCCTTTATATGCGACAAAAACTGTATATAGAAAGGAAAATGGAGAATTGGAATCGGACTTGGGTCGCGACTGATGACTCAGCCTTGCACATGCGCTACCAGGTGTTCCACCTGGGCATCCCATCATCACACACTGCTTATGTGCTGTCAAAGTGCAACAGTAACAAAGTGCAGAGGTTGCAGTTGAGTACGAGTCAGATAAGGCAACCAATTGCCCCATAAAATTAACAGGTTTGTTTTTGAATCATAACCTCAAATACAAAAAATATTGTGCTTTTGATTAAATATTGTTCTGAGTTGTGAGCCCATCAGGTCCAGGAAAGAATCTTCCTTTCTGAAAAGAGCTTTGTTCACCTAGTTTTATAAGCCTTTGAAATTTGTTTGGTGCTAAAAAAAAATGAGCGGGGATTCATGCACAATACAGAAAGACAGGCTGAACAAAAGCAGATGAAATCTTTATTTAATTCATGAGTCAGAGCCGAAGGAACCGGCTGGTAAAATAACAGGGAAAAAAAGTGTAGTTTGGTTTTCAGCTGCTGAAGCGCAGTGGGAACTATCAAAATAAATCCAGCAAATGTGCGGCCACACACACATGCAACATGGACCACAATTACAGAGAAATGCAGACACATTCCCTAAGGAGAGCCAGAATTTGTTTAATTATCCAATAAAAAGATGAACTGAGACATTAGCTCCCAGACTTAAAACAACATCTCGTCTTATCTTTAGCTTAACCCACAGCCATCGTTAAACAAAAACATCCTTCTTTCCCCTTTTTACTCTGAACTTCCTTGTTGCTTTTTTGGCACATTACAGAACAAGCAGAAGCACTGGTATTCAATAATTAATCCTCGTTTAACTTCATAGGGCACGCTTTTACTGTTCACATTGATCAGAGATTCCACAGCTAATTGAATGCTCGGGGGACAACCAAAGTAATGAAAACAGGGCCAAGCAACAAGAGCAGGGTTATCTCTAGCACACACAGCAACACACATGCAAACATATGTGTTGTCAAAGTATGACATCCAACTGCTATTTGCTATTTTTAATCTTATAAAAGAATAGACTTAGAGATTTCATTCTTAATTCACTGTAAGTCTGCCTTACAAAACTATGATCCTGCCTGCCTTTCATCCCTCGTTTTTTCCCTAATATTTAACATTTTCTGTGTTTTTGTTTGTTTTTTTGACTGTCAGTTTGAATTTAACGAATGCAGAGAACCTAGGGAAACATTATGCAACCTCCCCTGCCACTGCTGCATTAATCTCCAGGTTGAGGTTGATGTATTACAGTAAATTTTGTTCCTGTATTCACCCGTGTTTCTGTTTTTTTGATGTGTTTTTCTTGGGCACTTATGCATGCCGTCTAGGATTCTGTCAGCAAGAGGACGGAGATAACAATAACACACAACACAGTCATGAATATTTCAGTCCCAAAAGGGCGCTATCAGACACAGGGTTAGCTCTCAATCATCCTACAGGCCCACGTCTGGGACGCTGCTGTGTGTGTGAGAGAGAAGGGTGTGTGTGTCTTTTCTAACCAGCCATTTCATTTGTATCTATTTGACTGAGCAAAGGTAGAGAATTTGGATCGGTGAATTTTGGTGGTGACCCCAGAGGGAGGGGAGCAGCCTAACACTCAAACACACACACACACACACACACACACACACACACACACACAATTCCACCTATTCCATCCCCTCACCCCCTGAGACTGAAGCAATAATAAGGCCATATGTCTCTGCGTGGTCCTCTATCGCTAGAGGCCACAGTGGGCTGCATGCACGCTGGATAAGCATGCCATCCTGTCAGCGCTGATGGACGGAGATGGGAGGCCCCAGTGAGTCATGCTCTCAAATTTGTTTAGGGGCTGCTTGACCTTATGGGGCATGCACACACATTCATACATAAATACATGCATACACCGAAAGCGCAAATAAGCAAACACACACATAGAAGCAGAGCTCCAGAGGCCATCCATTGTTTCCTGGCAGACAGTGAGGACAGGAACGCTCGGATAATGAGAAAATGTGCTCCAAGTGGTTTTGGATGAGGCACTAAGGGGCTTATTTGTGTGTGTGGATGTTGCAGTGAAAGGGATGATTTTTATTATTTGTTTGACTGCGTATGTGCGTTCAAATTCCCTCTCAAATCCCAGCGCTGATATAAAATGCTGAGCTGGTATATATGATGTAAGAGATGATTAATATTTTGTAGTGTTGCTTTCATGTGATCTGATGAGATATTTGTCTTCATGTCTGTTGGCTGGCTGCGTGCGCTCAGTCTGTGGAAAACCTTCTCTGTAGGCCATTTGACCCTTGTGCTGCCTCTCATGCATGTAAGGTGAACATGTTACATCCTAGTTCACCTTTAGAGCTGCTTTTCCTGAAGCGGGAGGGCAGTATTATTACATTTCTTAATGGGAACAATAAAGCGGCTGTCTAATAAATCCTGCTGCTGTTTATTGGAGGGCTGCAGGCTGTTTGATTTCTCTTTGGGGCATCCAGAGCACAAATGATTCTTTCTTTTTAATGGAAGTGGGTTAGAACTTTTAAACATCTGTGTTTCCTCCACGTCGTGTCATTTAGTAATCGTTTCCACTGAGGTCTCTCTTTGGACTGTGTGGATAATTTTGTTTTTGCTCCTAAATTTTTGCTGCTTTTTAGCCCTTTTTTCCTTCTGTTCTTGCTCCGTGTTGCTCCTGCAGTAGTCCCTTCTTTTTTTTCTTTTTTTTTTAGTATTTTTTTGGCCTTTTTATGGCTTTATTGATAGTACAGCTGAAGATATGACAGGAAACAGGGAGAGAGAGAGGGAGAGTGACACGCAACAAAGGGACCCAGGCACTTGGGACACGCGCTCTCCCAACTGAGCTTAACGATGCCCCGGCAGTAGTCCCTTCTTACTGAAAAGCATTTTTACCAAAATTAAGCTAAAATGTTGAATTAGAGAGCGCTGATGGTGCCCTTCCTCTGCCTCCTCCTCCTCCGCCCATTCCACACCTTCTCTCTTTCTCACTCTTCATCAGTCAAAACTGAGGATCCTAATTTTTTGTCTATGCATACAATGTCAGGATGAAGGATTAGTGAGTTTAAGGGACAGATTTACTTCAGTTTTGCTCAATCAACTCTGTTCTATGCTCGTTTTATGCTGCGAGAGGCCTTAAAATGCCACAGAAATAACCATTCAATATTCCATATGGCCTTTTACTTATTGGAATATTCATTGGGTAGACACAGCTGCACATCTGTTATACTGGTTTAGTTTTATTTACTCAAACATAGGAGGATAGGGGACTTTCAGTATATTGGAGAGCACATTTCCTCTCATTCAGTCAAGACAGACTGTCTTATGCGGGATTTTTGAGACATTTTTGCTGACCTTAAATATATTTTTGGAATTTCTGTAATGAAATCTTTTGTTATATATATATATATATATTATAATATATATATTGATATGATTAATTTACAATAAGCTAATATTGGCAGATATGTCTATATGATATAAAACCTTGTCACTTGATCAGCGGCCTTCAGAGCTGTGTGCATTTTACCAAGTGTTAATTCATATTTTCATCATAATTGAACACTGAATGATAAATCTGCCCTTGTGATGTTCATTGAATTTGTGTTTGCATAAACTTGGTTGTCTTTTTTGGTTTTCTTTTACCTTTTACCTCATCAGCTTTTACTTTTGTTAATTTAAGAGTCTTGAGTACTAGGCAAAATGTTGCATTGTTATGCAGTCAGTATATTTATATACATATATATTTTCATTTTACTATTATTTGCACTCAACCAATCTCCAAGTTTGTTCTACAGTCAATGATTTGGCTCTTGTTGTTTTTAAATTAAAAGAATAACAAAAAATGTTGGTTTCTTGAATTCAAGATTTTGGAGAGGTGCACAGTCAGGTGTGTGAAGCCTGGATTAATAATCCCATATCAAAGGAAATTATGTCCACCACACTGACATAAAAAATGTTTGCACCAAAATCAGTAAGTTTGCTATAAAATCAGTGAATGATTTATTTCCCATTGCCAGTAGACAGTATTTCCAATCTGCCTTTTCTGTTTGTTTTCCAGGAAAAAAAGGCAGCAATAGAAAACAGCATGGAGGCCAGTGTCAATGTCACAGATGCTCCTTTCTTATATATTCAATTTCAGTCTCTATTTCAAACTCAACGCCAACTGAACAATGTTTGAGTGCTGCTTGAACAGAGACAAATTAACTATAAACGTCCTTACTTAGAGTAGCTTCATTGCATCGAGCCAGAAAAAGGGCAAAGATAAGCTTGATATTCTGTCTCTACTGATCATAGCTGTTGCGAATGAATACCTGTGACTACTGTAGATTTATTTTTACCGGGACGAAATGCAGATTGTTCCTTTTCCACTGAAGACAAAAGCAAGATGGAAAGGTTTAAATATAGGACCATTGTGAGCACAACAGGTAATTCCTGAGACAGCGGTTGCAAATCAGTAGAAAAACTGTCAGTGGGGTTTTCCTGTTGCGTTGAAGAATACTTAGTTGCAAGTAGGATGAGATCATCAGAGAAATTATTTTGAAAGCTCTCACTGTGTGCCTAATTACCTCCTTTTCTCTATGAATGTAACTTTGAGTAAGGACGGCTTATGTGCTGTTAAGGACACATTATTTTAATGACCACTGGAAAAGTAGTAGTAAAAGTACGTATCAGTATTTGAAGTGTGAATACTGTAGAAGTTCAGTGTCCTTGCCTGTTCAGCCCTTGTTCACATTTGAAATAAGAGGGGGCTCTCTGATACAGTGCTCTGTCTCTCCAGACACCACAGGTAGCCTGTCTGATGTCTCCCTCTCAGTAGTTGTCCTCATGGGCCCAGATCACATGCAGCTCCTGTAGACTCACTTATTAAAGGCTGCAGCTCAAAGAGATTCTCAGCCTTACATCTCTTCTATGTGCAGTACACATCACTCTCTGGGTGTATTTATGATATCAGAGCTGCGCCACCAGCAACACATGAGTCGATGAATAATCAATGAATTAATTTTTTTAGGGTTCAGAATGTGTCATGTAAATTGACCCCAGTAAAGGATATTTCTAGAGTTATATTTGAGTGGAAACGTGAGTTAAGCCACAAATTTATCTTCCAGAAAAGATTTTGATTTGCAGATAAAAATAAAATAAGTAATTTACAAACTGGCGTTTTATGAAAATTATTATCCTTATTCTTCTTTTAACACTCTAAAACGTTAATATGATAATGAAATAAGTGGACAACCCATTCTACCTTCTTAGCCACAGTCGTTAACCGAATGTCTAGAAAATAGATCTTTTTGAAAAAGTAATACAATTTTAGGATGGTACGGCAGTAGAATGTTAATAATGTTATTATGCTCATTCAAATGTGTTCGATTTTTTCCTGAACACTCACATGAACCTGTTATAGTAGCTGAAGTTAATTAGGAGTGAGGGACGGTTGAACAGTTGGGAGTAGGCTGGCAGGGATATATTGTATATTGTTAGTTCACTATTATTATACTGTGTATTTGCTTTCTATAGCAATGGACAAGTTTTCTCAATCAACATATGATTATGAATTAGATTTAATGGATATAGAATAATGTTGCCGTCAGTGTTTATATTGGCTCCCTATACACCTCGCTATTTCTATGCTGTTGTGTTGGCCACTGGGCACACAGTCAGCCAGGAAAATGAAGGTTAAGTGGCGATCCATTCTATTATGGACTAAATGATTGAATAAACTCATGCGCTTTCCCTTTTGGTTGTTATTTGTCACTTTGAGGAAAACTGAAATGATCCAGTTGTTTCAAAATATTGGCACCAAAAATAATACCACACGTTTTTTTCAAGTCAAATGTTTTTCAGTGTTTATTTCACAAAAAAACCCTTTGTTTTCATTCTGTTGAGGGTCATTGGAACTGATAATAATTCTGGAATAACATGTACAGTGGCACATTGTACTGTTGCAGCCCTGGTTATGGGGGTTTCTCACACACTACCAAGCTTGTGCCGCCTTTTTTGGTGCAGTCATGCAATGTCTCCTTCCTTTTAGTATGGATTTAGACATCGATTGCCATGGAAACGGTAAAAGCTTTGAAGCATTTGTGTCAGCTCTTGAAAAGATTATGAGTTTTAATTTGATTGTAATCACAAAGCTACTGTCTGATTTATTCTGGAGTGAACCGAAGTGTACCAGCACTGTACTTCCCATGCCTTACTATAATTTACCATATTCTGTAGTTGCGCTGCACTCAGACACTATTTCCATCCTAC
The DNA here is from genome assembly GCF_900880675.1 of Sparus aurata. Classification (NCBI taxonomy): domain Eukaryota; kingdom Metazoa; phylum Chordata; class Actinopteri; order Spariformes; family Sparidae; genus Sparus; species Sparus aurata. The sequence continues at coordinate 21,470,975 of NC_044187.1, read as the reverse complement.
AGCACTTGCAGTGTGTAGTACGCATTTCATCAGAAACTGGTAACTCTTCAGAGGCAGGTTTTCTGCAGTCATCCCAGATTATGAGTCATCCACCCAAACCTGATACAGTATGTACATGTGTGCGTGTGTGCGTGCACCACACACTTCCTCACACACATGCACAGCAGGGATATATATTTTTGCATCCCCTGCATTGCAGCGACAGAGAATTTGTGACCCTGTACAGCTTCACTCGGAGATAAAACAAAGTCATATCAAATGCCTATGAAATATGTCTGAAGAGATCTTAGAAGGAAAAAAGGGGTATTGTGTCAGTGTCTCTGTAACTAAAAAATAAATTCCGCTCACAGCCAGTGATTAGTTGGTGAACAGTTGGTGAGCGAGGCGCACACACGCGCTGCATATGGCTGTGATGAAGCCGCACAAGGTTTTTTTTCTTCTCCTTCTTTCAACAGAGTCAGAGGGGAATTCTGACATGAGAAGGGATCAAACGGCACATAAAAGCTACATCAATAGTACAGGGATACAAAATGATAAACAGAGCAGCCTCCTCTGCTGTAAAATCTCAGCATGCATCAGTCTTTGTAAAGGCACAGGTTAATGTACGGGCAGATGAGTCCTATTGATGTGTGATTCAACGCGCTGCTCTGAGGTGAGATGGAGAGATTGATCTGAGAGTGAAAGACAGCATGAGGGGAAGTGGGTAAACACTCAGGTTTAGACAGAAAAATACTCCTTTTCTCTCTTTCAACTAGCCTCTCTCGGGCGAGATTACTGTTCCCATGGCAACGCAGCTGATTGCATTGAAATTGCTGTGGTTGTGGGTGCCATGGCAACACATTACATTACATTATACTGGTGTTAAGAGCCCGAATGTGTTCGTGTTGTGTATACGTAGACATGACAAGATGGCGCTCTTCACAGTACGACGTCACAGTACCTTCTCAGTCATTTTGCGTGTTTTAACAACTATTTTGTCTAATACTTGTTTTTTTGTATATTTTTTTATTTATTATATGAGCATCTTTGTATTATGTGTATGTAATTCTATTTTTATTACTTGACTGAGAGATCCACTCAAGAATTCAGAATCAGAATCAGGTTTATTAAGTTGATGTTTTCACCAACTAGGAACTGACATGGCTGTTTTGGTTCATAACAGTAAACAGAGGAGAAGCATACAGAAAGATAAAAATGCAAATACTGCAAGTTTAGAGGAATAGAAATTTGAAAATATAGTATAGAAATATATATAGAAATCAACATGTCACATAATGCCCTTATACACTTGTTGTCATCGTACCTTAGCTGAACTGAGGCCGTTACTGGTCACATGGGTCGCACTGAGGTCCGGATGGCAACAAGTCGAGATCTCCTGAGCCTCCACCTTGAGCCTCCACCTTGGTTCCCCATTCACACCGAGATTAGGTATAGCAGGCTAATCCCATGTTAAATGTACATTACAGCATTTTCAGTGTGCTGGCCATCCAGTATGCAGCAATAAGCATTTCATGGAGACTTGCATCATATTATTGACTTTCTCAAAGAATGTAGCCTACTTAGGTCTGGGTGCGTGCGTGTGTGTGTGTGTGTGTGAGAGAGAGAGAGAGAGAGGTGCGATATAAATAAAGTTGAAGACGTTACAGATAGAGGTACTGAATGTTCTAGTAGGAGGTACTTGCGATAACATCTTGGGTAAGTTTCAGGCCACATTGCTCATCTGTTGTCTGCGTTTATTGTGTTCACTTGTGAATAGATTTTTTTTTTTTCACACCTTGACTTGGTTGGAGATGACGGTGGGTAAATTGTGCACTCCTTTTTAAAAAAGTTTGCACGCACATATACACACGCGGGGCCCCTCAATATTTATTTCTCCGGTGGATTGTTTCAGAGGCAGAGCGTCTCCATGGTGATGGCAGCCCACAGATAGGGACGAGAGTGAGGAAAGGAGGCGGCAGGGAGAATCTGCCACTGCCGTACTCTTGTTGACACATATATGATGATGTGTCTCTCTTTCACCTTTCAGTCCTGGTTTGATATTGGTCTTTGACTTTCACTCTTACAGCTTCCTGGTGCTCTTTCTTTATATTTCTCAATCTGATTCGGTGCCGTATGCTTAACCAAGCTTTAAACTGGGCCGTCGTTGAAATGTTCTACGTTAACTGAGAAACTGCTGGCACATTGGATCATTTAAGTCAGAGAACAGAACAGCAGCATTACAAACTGTCACCCTCCTAGAACCCTGTGATTCTGCTTTTGCAGTTTCTTTTTTTCATGCATAAATACAATGTATATGAATTTACATAACGCCCTTATTTCTAAAAAGTTTGGGCGCTGCAAAAAATGCAAATAAAATCAGGATGCAAAAATTAGCAAATTACAAATTGTGAGGCCACATAGTAATATCCTTTATACATTATGTGTTTCGCTAAGTGGCGAACCTCACCCCATCCTTGCCTGTGAACAGCTGAGCCTTTCAAGGAAGGATCACCTGTTACTAATTAGCCTGTTCAACTGCTGAATGTTTTAAACAGGTGTGATCTTGAGCTTCTACAACACCTCCACAAATACACACAAATATACATATATACAAAACACATAAAACATACACACTGTAAAAATAAACCCGTTATAAGGCACTTCGATAAAATGGTTTTGCAGAAGTAATTTAAGAGAAGATGCTCTCTGGCATGTCATTTCACGATTGGGATGTTCTACCTGCAGTGACAACTGGCTTAAGGACCTAAAATAGTATCTTTCTTCTAAAGGTATAATACAGACATATGATAAGATACATAACAATATATAAAATGCCAAAAGAGTAATCAAACATCAACAAAGCAAATGTGTTGAAAAGCATAGTGTGAAACCTGTGGGTGTATGATATTATACATAGCCAGACATTATTTTCTGGACGATGTATCGACACATTTCACAGATTAACATAACTACTATTTCACTGCCAAGTATTTGAACTGAATATTTGACAGCACTGACTCATTACAAATACCAGCCGAGTACGCTTCGTGATTGAAATGTTTTGGCTCAATACTAAAATGTTCAAGACATTTGAGGATATTTTTAAAATCCTTGATTTCATATGTGCACTTTCTCCAATCACCATCCCAACTATTTTAAACTGAATACTGAATACATTACTCTTACGACCTCTGTAGAAAAGTTTATCGCCTCTTACACTGTGATAGCAGTGTTGTGCTGATGATCATGTTGTATCGTAGCCTTGAAAACTGCATTAATCAATTTTCAATCATGTGTTATGTGAAAGATGTTGCAAAGATGAACCCACAGAGAATTTTAACTCAACTCCACGGAGCATTTTAGCGCCTTTCATCTCATTATTTTGCCTCTGCTCCTCCACAACTTTACTTTTATGGTTCAAGCTCTCTTGAATCTTGTTTCCAGTGAGAGATTTCAGCAGAAAAGTTCTAGAAATTGCTGAGATGTACACTACCTGCTTAGCATCAAACAGCAGACCGACAAGGAAGTAGCTGGTGAATACAGTGGAGCTGCTCAAGAGCCAAATTTTCCCGTTAAGAGTTGGTGGAGACCAAAGACAGAGCTCAGAGAGAGTGAACATTGGACTAAAGGAATGCTAATGTGTGTCTCCTGGATGTGTGAAGAAAAAAACATTTGGATGTGATAAAGAAAAACCAAATAGTTAATGTAGTTTTAAAGAAATGCCATATTTCTAGCTGCCAATGCAGGAGAAGTTGAGACAAGTGGTCTTTAGTTGCTTGCAGTTAGCAACCTCCCTGTTAAATCCTACACCCTGGACCTTTAATTATATATAAATCTAAAATGATTGTAAACTTGAGTTGTGGCACACAATAGAAATAATGTTGAAAGTCAAAATTCTGCTTACAGATACACATTTATCTAATTCATACTTGAATTCTCATTCTAAGGTACCTGATGAATGTGACCTTTGAAGGCCGAAACCTGTCCTTCAGCGAGGAGGGTCATCAGATGTTCCCCAAGCTGGTCATAATTCTTCTAGACAAGGATAGACAATGGGACAGGGTGAATATCTTCTCTTTTTTTCTCTCCTACAATTACTCTCTTCTGTGTAATGTTCCTTCCTTCCTCTTTTCCTCTAAACTGTCATCTGCCTGTTTTTACTTCTGGTTTATCTTTTTTTACCCTCTGTGATCTGTCTGTCACTTTTTCTTTGCCACTTGACGTACCTGTTACAGTATCCTGTATCAAAAAGCTGTCCTCCCACTCACTCACATAGGTTGGCAAGTGGGAGAGAGGCTCTTTGACGATGAGGTACCATGTGTGGCCTCGCTTTGAGCTGTACTCGGGTGCGGAGGAGCGTGAGGACCACCTGTCCATCGTCACTCTGGAGGAGGCGCCGTTTGTCATCGTGGAGGACGTGGACCCTCTCAGTGGCACCTGCATGAGGAACACTGTGCCGTGCCGCAAACAGCTCAAACTCAGGTGAGAATTTAGGTTTAGTTAGTTTTCTCCTTCTTCAGATTCACTGTTGGAATCCAGGAGGAATATTAAAGAATCAGGTTTTAAAAATAGAACACTTTAATGAATCTTAGTGTGAGGCATATTGATTTATGCATCAATATGGCTGCAAAATGAATTATTTAAAAGGTTTCTGGTATAGTATGTAATGTTTTAAATGTATTCAAAGTCATTTGTCACACCTTACAAATCACAGGTGGTTATAAAATAACATTAAACACCAACGGCTGCATCTGAGTTTAGCAGAATATTATGCAAAGTGTGAATGAAAGCAAAGGAAATGGATTAATGCTATCATGAAACACGCATGTATCGAGGAAAGCTCACAGTCATAAATTATTGTACATTTTCCTTGAATTTTCCCTTTGGCATCTTTGTTTATAATTTTCCCGTCACTGCAGGAAGCTGTAGTGACGCTCCTGCTTTTTCTTCACTTTAATAATATAATCGTTTTCATAATCGCTCGCTCCTCCACTGTATAATTACCTCCACTTGCCTCACTACTGCTAACTAGATCATTGTCTTGGTTTCTGTCACTGTTTTCCTCCCTCCCCCCACCTCTTCACCCTGACCCTCTCGGTATCCACTTCTCCTTGGTGTGTGATAATGAATTTTCTTCAATGGCCTCCTTTTCTATCACTGGCCTACCTGAAATCTCCTGAGGGTGTCCCACATCTTCTGGCTCAGTGGTTCTTTTATTGACTGATCTTTCACCCTGTTCTTTCTCCTATTCCCTTATTCCCCTTTTCTCCATCCCTCTGCCTGTCTGTCTGTCTGTCTCTTCCTTCAAAGAAATCCTCACATTCAACATTTTCAGGGATAGGCAACATTCTGCCAGAGAGAATATGCTGGATTTCTCTCCAGCCAGAAACACTTAATGAGCCTGATGTACAGAGCTGTGCAGATTTGTCTTTGTATGCACAAAAGCAGAGTAGATGCCGACTTAGTGCCAAATAGATGAGCATCACAGTTCACCTATATTCTGTGTTGTACAGTTTGTACTTTATTGCAGTAATCATGGTTTCAAGATTTTTATTATTTTTATTATTTATTTTTTTCTTGATTAATCATTGGGAGATGTCAGGTAATTGTTGATAAACACATATCTCTGTGTTGAAGATAATATCTTACTTTTTTTGACTAACGGCCCAAAATACCAAAATATTTTTAACAGCAGCATATCATCATATTTGAGACGCTGCAACAATTAATGTTTGACTATAACAATTAATTGATGATCCAATTAATTTTCAGGTTTACCATTTAGGTTTACCTCAGGTGGTTTCACTGAACAGCTCCTGGTGTCTTCTGTTTTTTAACTTATGCTTATCAATGAAACAACCTGGTTGAGTTTTTAGTTGGAATTGGGGATCTAAATAATTCTTCGCTGCTTATTAAAAATGTATCAACTGACAATCATTGATGGGCAAAAATGCATCAAAACATGTATATTTACAAATAACAAATACTTGCCTGTGAAAAATATCAAAATAAGATAAATGAATATTGGCATGAGAAGGTGCATGTAGTTAAAATGCAAGTCAATTTTCACTTCTTATACAAACTGATTTTATTTAATTTTACCCAGTTAGTAGCCTCAAAATGTTTTTGATTTTGGTGGGCCAGTTGTTGAAAAGCGACTGCCTTGAGCTCTGCACTTGGTGTTTACTTTTTCTGTTCTTTTAACTCTAACTGATGCTGCCTGCCCTGATTTTGCATCGAATATAAATTTGTGGTTCAGTGTCCGAGTTCAAAATCCTTTTCTAATGGAAAAACCTTTAACATTCTTCACATATTATTAATGATTACCTGATGATCGAACTATCAATTAAAGAAATGCCTTAAAATTTTCATCCCAAAAAAGCCCCCAAAAAAACCTACATACCTGATAACCTGCACAGGGATCCTGGCTGTTCTTACTTGTGTTCCATTATTAAATTTAATCTCTGCTACTGTCCTCTCTCTGTAATCTACTCGTCTTATGTACCTGAAATCTAAATAAAAGTCTGTTTATTTTCCCCTGTTCCCCTATCTTTATTTCCTCTCCCTCCTCCTCCTCTCTATACCACCTCCCAGCAATCAGACAGGTGATTCAGGGATTTACATCAAGCGCTGCTGCAAAGGTTTCTGTATAGACATCTTGAAGAAGATCGCCAAGGCAGTCAAATTCACCTACGACCTGTACCTGGTCACCAATGGTAAACATGGAAAAAAGGTTAATGGGACGTGGAACGGCATGGTCGGAGAGGTGAGGACATTTCTCTTTATTTAACACAATCACTGTCTATTCCGCATGTTTTTGATAAATTAGTTTCACAGATCTGCAGTGGACAGATGGTTGTACAGAAGAAAAAAGATGGATGATGTTCTGATAAGCCTGGCTCAACACTAGAAAGATGGCTGTAAACAGTTGTAAAATGCCCAGAATGACACTTTGGTTGATTTCAAACAGAAATGCTGGCACATCAGCTGATTGTGGATTTCACACCTGGCAGAACACTGGATACATCGCCATACAAGCATTATTAAACCATCAGTATGACTAACAACAGCAATGAATGAAATATTGAATCATATTAATCATACCTCCTCCTCCACCCCTACACCCAGTCCCGGACGCTGCGCTCATCAGGCACACACCAGCTCTCCATCCCTCACACCAAACTACAAACCTTTGGTGACAGAGCCTTCCGTGTGACAGCCCCCACTCTCTGGAACACTCTCCCAGCTGAAATCTGCAGACAGACTTCTCTGGAGACTTTCAAAAGAGACTTAAAAAACCCCATCTTTTTAATAAGGCCTATCAGCTCTGGATTCAGCCAAATCAATCAACTTTTCTATTTTTATCTTTTATGTATTTTTTTGTTTATCCATTTATTCCTTGTTTTGTTTGTTCTATTTTGTTAAGTGTCCTTGGGTACCCTGAAAGGCACTATACAAATTAAATGTATTATTATTATTATTATTATATTCAGTGTGTGCCATTACAACCAGTGTAGTACACCAGGGTATTCACTGTTTCTGAAGGTCTGTTTATTGACCAACACACTAGTGATCAAATCATATACAGCAGCAGTAAGTACAGAAATACATTTCATAATGCAGTTTGTAGACAAGGCTTTTCACTTGTCCAGTTGGGAATAAAAAAAGACACTGACATAAATGTAAAGCCACAAATATTCTTGCACATCAAGAAAGATATGACAATCTCCCCTCCAACTCACTTGCCTGCCGGATTTATGAGCCCAACATGGCATTTTATGAGCCCAAGGCAATCAAGTAATCCTTATTGTTGAGTCCTGCCACGACAGTACAAGAATATATATGTCATAACAAGGTTGTGGGTTATGTAAAGTGACAAATAGGAAACTAATCCCGCAATGTCGACTTTTCAGGCAATATTGGGGAGTTGCAAACGAGGGAACACAAATACTAACCCTCCCACACAGAACTGTGGCAATTAAAACCAAAATGCAGTGTTGCTTTTTTGGTCATTATGCCACCATATTTCCTGTGAGAACACACCAACATCGTAAAAAGTTGATTTCACTACCAGCTGAAAAATGCAGCAGCTATGAATTAATATGTCTTCAATTAAATTAATTTTAATTTCTTCATTTGTTTTCTGAGTTCATTTATTCGTTTTTGTATGTTTGTTGTTTTTTTAATATCTTTCTCTTCCCCTTTTCTCGTCACTGCTGAGGCAGTTTGTAACTCACTTTCTTTACAATATAAATACAAGGCACTAAGACTATTTTGTTAAAAATCAGTTAAACAAGCTGGTAAATATGTAATCAAGTACTGATACTTGTACAACTACAAGCAGAGAGAGTGTTAAAGGGCTCATAGGAATTTATCTTTATGATGGGGCTAATTATTTTGTCTGAATGTTTCTTTATGACTCTTTATGAGTTTCTCACAGTCTCTGTCGGCCATAGAGCACTTGTTCCCCCACAACCTGGCCTGAGGGGGAGCTGTGATCAATTCCGCAAAAACCTCAGGAGGAGGACAATGACGCTCCTAATCAGAGATGGAGGAAGAAATAGACATAGAGAAAGAGAAAATGATTGGGGAAAAGACAGAGGCAGGGAGAAGACAGCCTCAGGGAAAGACCCACTTCTCTCCTGCACACATAACACATCAGACATCCAGCAGAATGCAGCCTTTATAGATCAGCGTGATGTCTGACAGAATTGATTATGGCTTCAAACAAGCAACTTTATTAAGAGTTACGATGCATAACGTACTTAAAGATTACAGCATCTTTACTATCTGTTTTAAAACTCTTGAAATTTACGTCAGCATAAAGTCAACACTATGCAAATGTACAGTTCACGCATGCATGGATGCATTAGTGCCTCAGTGCCTAAATAAGCAGCTAATGATTTAATTTGAATGGGGGGGGGGGACAACAGATGCAGAAAACAGAATGAGAGAGCGAGCAGAAAAAGAAGTGTAACAAACACAGAGAGAAAAACAGTGTGTTGGATTCCTGTTCACTCTCGCATGCATACAGTATACCTTATTAGCAGTCTTTGTGCTCCATTTTTATTCATGGCCCGAGGCACCTGAAAGTAAGATCTAAATATACTGGAACACACACAGGGACGCGAACAATGACCCAGTGTTGTAATAATCCTCTTGCTTCCGTTCTAGTAAAGAAATGTCTCAAATATCTGGCAGAGATGGTTGCTCATGTTTCTCTTACGTTTAGCATCATACGCCTGCTGACCTTTTTCGTTTCCCTTCTGTCTGTCTCTGTCTGTCTGCGGTCAACCCTCAGGTGGTGTTGAAGAATGCCCACATGGCGGTGGGTTCACTCACCATCAACGAGGAGAGGTCAGAGGTCATCGACTTCTCTGTGCCCTTCATCGAAACCGGGATCAGCGTCATGGTGTCACGTAGCAATGGAACCGTCTCCCCCTCCGCCTTTCTTGGTGAGCACACACACACACACACACACACACACACACACACACCCAATTCTATAAAAAGGCAAATGAAGTACATTTTTTATTTTTTTAAATTAATTATCTTATTATGCAACAGCTGTAGAATCACAGACTTAAGTAGCAGCGTTATAAGCACGGTGACATATAAAAGAGTATTATTTAAAAATAAAAAATGTACCTTGACCTAGACAGATGCTTTTAATTGTATCAAACACACCAAAGTTGTAATGGAATTTGGTTCAAATTCGCTTTGAAAGGTGTTTTAAAGGTTGTAATTCTTAGCAATTTAGTCCTAGTTGGTTTGGTTTCACCTGTGATTATAGTGGTAACAGCAAGGGCAATTTAATACAACAGGTCCCTAAATTCTGTTGGCTGCAAACTCTCAGCGAACAGCTGCTCTTTTGGAAATACAACGGGAGAGCAACTGGTGTATCTGAACACAGAGCAACCAAACAAACTCAAGTTGTTTTAACAAGGAAGTTAAAGAAAACCCTTTTTTTATCATGTCATGAACAACTGTGATCTGATCTTTTCAAAGGAAGTTGGTTACATTGCTGAGGAGTAGCAACTCTTCATCTAATAGCTCCTTCTAGTTACATTAAAAATGCTTGTTTTGCAGATATATTTTTGATTAACTGTCCTTATATAACTTGCTGTATATAGGTGGGTTTACAACGCAGGTTCACTCTTAAATGATTTACAGAGGCTGCTTTCAGTCAATTAAAACATTTCCAGTAAATGTTCCTACAGCAAATACCATTGCACATTTAAGTGGAAAACCTGAAAGCTGTAGTTATAAACTTGACAGGACAGAAGAAATCCTCCAGAGGAAACAGAATGAAACTTTCAGCTTCTGAAATAAATCTAATATGTATTTTTGATATCTCTGATGAAACTCTGGATTTATCAGGAGGACGTTTTCTTTTCTCCAAACAGTTTCACTCTGTGAACCGTGACTGTGAGTGTGACTAGATGTGTTGAAGAACACTGAAAATTAATGAACATTGGATCCGATCATGTCAGCATGTCAGGAGATTTAAATAACCAATGAAGTTAAGCTGCTCTGCCTACATAAATACACACAGCATCTCTTAATGGAGAGACGCACCTTAGAGCGGGCACACCTGGCTTTTAAAGGTAATGGGAGATGACACTCTGTTTGGTTTAATTCATGTTATGCCCAAAACACAGCTATAATTAATTAACAGTCTAAATACAGCCCCTCTGTGCCCTGCTCTTTACTCTTTTCCCATATTATGTGCTGTTAACTAAGCAGAGGGGTCACGTCACACTATATACTGTTTATAACTGGGCATTTTCGTCTGCTGATGAAGGTGTTATGATCCAATCGCAAGCTTCAAAGCTTCTAAATGGATCTTGTAGTGAGATTGGTTCAATACAGTGCTACTGTTGTGCTTGTCACAGCCTATTCTGTGTGTGAAAATTGCAAAGCAGAGTGCAAGTGGTGAAGGATGTGCCCATTTCAATGAGTACATCTGTCCATTCACACCTGCCGACCGTCCTCGTAGTTTCTCTCCTGAGTAGCGCTGGTTAGTGTTCACACAGACTCAAATAAAATCCATCAATGTACAACAATGAGCACACAGAGTATAACATTTGAATACAAATAATCAAGCTGATACCAGGGGGGATTTTATAATTTCCTTTCATTTGGTTTAATGAACTTCCCACAACCCCCACCCCCTCTCTGTGTTTTAGAGCCCTTCAGCGCTGATGTCTGGGTGATGATGTTTGTGATGTTGCTTATCGTCTCGGCCGTGGCTGTGTTTGTGTTTGAGTACTTCAGCCCGGTGGGTTACAATCGCTGTCTGGCAGACGGGAGAGGTGAGAGGACTGCACACACACACACACACACACACACACACACACACACTCTCACACTGCTCAGATTCAGTCAATCCATTGTCCAAAAAGGTGACAATAAGGAACATTTTCAGACTAAAATGAAGACTGAGGTGGCAGGTTTTGTTACCTTGAATGCACTATTCAAATGGAGCACTCCGTGCGCCAAATTACTTTAACAATCCTGTCTGAATGAGTGCAACTGGAGCACGGGGACTTACGCTGCTCGATGTCTTGAAGTACTTATCTACATCTACAGTTGCTTAAGCTCTTCCACTAATGAAAAGGATCATTGACAGGAACCAGACAGGTGACCTTAAGTATTCTTAGCATCCCTGTGAGAACAAAGACTCCTCTCTTCTCGCACTACAACAGCTTTTTTCTGTTGTTCCATTCTCAAATATTACACAACGTTGCTGCAGCTCAGGCTGTAAAACCTGATGAATGCACTTAAGTAGATCTATTACCATACACTGAAAATATGTGTCAGGTTTAATGGGGTCTGACAGTATGAAACAACACTACCCTGTTGAATCACATTCGGTTCCAGCAGGCCGTTCAAATCAATGTGCCCATCAAAATCAATGGTTCAGATTCAATCTATTTTTTTTTTCTGCAGGTTTTATACACCCAGCCCTGTTTGACTCTCAGGATTGCATTATACTGCCACAACGTCAGCCGCTCAAGATAAAATCAGAGGAGTGTTATATTGCTGCTCACAGCCTTTTTTATCAAGAACGAGAGGGGATAAGAGTAACAGTGTGTGATTTGGAGTTATGTTTCCTTACATAGTGATTTCTGAATGTCTTCAGTCATAGCAACAGTGAGGTTCAATCACCTGGTTATGTAAGGATGTCGTCCCATACCACTGCTCCAGCTGTAGCATAATTATAGCCCATCATGCCCCCCTCGTCTCTCTCTTTTTTCCCCTGTCTCTGATGCCACATAGTTACAGTAGGTAGTGTTTCCATCCTGCTACCTTGCCATAGTGCCGTAGAGGTAGGTGGAGCAGAGGTAGTATGTAACAGCAGGTTGTCACAGCGATGGCTGGGGTGCCTGATGTGGACTAGAGATAACATCCTGTGATTACTGACAAACGTCTTTTTCACTGCCATCCATCAAGCTCCTCGCATAATGCCGATCATCAGTAAATACAGATAAAGTAAAGTAGATTTTCTTCTTGCATCCTTTTCCGTCCATCTTTTTCTACTCCCTCTTCTTATGTGTCACTCCCAGAGCCTGGCGGTCCCTCCTTCACCATCGGCAAGGCCATCTGGCTGCTCTGGGGTCTGGTTTTCAACAACTCCGTCCCTGTGCAGAATCCTAAAGGTACCACCAGCAAGATCATGGTGTCAGTGTGGGCCTTCTTCGCTGTCATCTTCCTGGCCTCCTACACTGCCAACCTGGCTGCCTTCATGATCCAGGAGGAGTACATCGACCAGGTGTCGGGCCTGTCAGATAAAAAGGTGTGAATTAGAGGCAATGATAGAGGGCTGTGGGGTGGAGGAACAGGTGTGTGAGAGTATGTGACGTGGGAAGTTTTGACACACACCTGTGTGAGTGTGAAGAAACTTCATGATTTAAGGGCTGCAGCTAATGATTATTTTCATTTTTTATTCCTTATTTCATTTCATTTAATTTCTATGTATCTTTGTTTAACACCACTAGTGCAGTGCCCGTAAGAAAATGTATTCCTATAGAAAAGTGGGAGGTTAAGCAGCTTTTTCACGGATGGCCAAATGAGGCTGTGTTTGAAGGTGGGACGTCAGGGATATTTAGGTTTGTTGTGAAATCCGATATTCCAGGGTATAATTGGCTGTTTTTGACTATTTTTGATTTTGCCATTATATTTCATCTTAAAAGCTATTTACTTGGTGTCATTATTTTCAGCACAACCTCACATGTGTGACTGTACAGTTATTTTTTTATTTTGACATACTGTATTAACACAATGGACCTAAAATCACAAAAAAAAACATCAAATCCGAGTAGAAAAAGTTTAGATTTTTTTACTGTGAAAACCACAAATATGTTTAACGAACCATTTTTTTTCACTTATAATGCAAATATTAATAGTTGTTTGCTAAATATGTGCATACATTTAAAAAAATTACAAAGTTACATGTAACTATTTACATTTAAATGGAGGCAATGCTTATTCAGCAGTCTCCTCATTGTTCTGACTCATTAAACAAAAAAACGACTCCACTACACACTAAACACACTACCAAACAATACATAACACACTAACTATACACTCCAAACACGCTAAATGTCATAAATCTCTCAACTCTCAATATCGCTGTCTCTACACCGACTGTCGTTGCTTGTCATTCATCTGCCTACGTCCCTCCCACAACTTCCTGTTCCTCAACAACCAAACTTGCTGCTTGGACACTTTCGTGACAAAAGCCCGTTTTTACCATTTCTTCCTGCACCAGACACAAAGCAAACGTGATGGCAATGTTCGTGAAAAAACGTGGCGGAAATTATTTACCCTAAGTCCGGTTTTGGACGTGCCGGTGGGTCCGGTCCGTCGACTCGGGAGGTGGGCCGTGTGGGTGGGCTAGCAGCTAGCAGCTAGCGACACACGAACATCCACAGATTCCGATTCCACTTTGTTGTTCTCCTCAGACCCGAACAGACTCGGTCCGGACTTGTTTAGTCTCATTAATCCACAACAGTCAGTTTAGATGCACAGAACAGAACAGAACGGGACGGAACCGCCGGCAAAATCCCGGTCCAGCTCGCGCTGCTGCAGGTATAAATCCGCTTGTTTCTTAAGGTGGGGGGTCGCAGTGGGCTCTGCAGTGATTGGCTCTGGTGCGCACGTGACTGTGGTGGCTCCCGTGGACAATGCTTACGGAATTTGTAAAGCATTTATGAAATAATTTATTAACGGTATCATTGCAGTCCAAACAAATGCAAAGTTGCACACCCTTGAACCACGCAGCAGCCATGTTGAAAGTCTCAGGTCAGTCTGATCCTGATCCGCAGAGATATTTGAGTCACAGACACATACACACACACACACACACACAGACACACAGAAAGACAGACAGAGATTCCTTGCTTTTATAGAGAGATGATAATTGAATAGACCAATAAGATAGATATAATAGTTTTTATACAGAAAATAGTCTGTTATATTTTGGGTTAATCGATTGATCATTTAGTTCGAGGGTTCTCAACCTCACTACAGCACTATCAGATGAGCTCAAGTGCCCTGTGCTTCACACCACCCATCATCGATTTGAAAGAAATTTTGAAGTGTTATTCAACACTAAATGTGTATAATGTTATAATATTTTTTTTATTAGGGGTGGGTGAAAATATCAATTCATCAATGCATTGCAATATATTTTTTCCCAATTCAGTATCGATTCATAAAATCCTCTGAATCGATTAAGGCAAGCGACCACCTGCTGTCCCTCGCCGATGTCTGACGCACCGCTCTTTCGGAGACTGTAAACTCCCAGCAGCCGGTCTCACCCTGGCTGCTGCACCGTGTGCCCGCGAGTAGCACTCTCCTCTGGGGAGAGAGGGGGGTTCAGTGTCAACGTTTACCCCCTCGTGTCTAGCCGGAGAGCGGAGGGACAGCGGTTATGTCTGTTTATGTCAGACAAAAATGTACCTTGCAGTCCCAGAAACAATGGCACTTTCTCAGCTTAACTATAGTTGCACTATTTTATAACTAAACACATCGATACCTTTGTGTACATTTCAATTCAAACTAGAACTTCCTAGAGGAAAGATTTTAAGATGACTTTTTTTTATTAAAAAATTATCAACAGGTACTCTAATGAATTATTTGTTTATTACTACTTATTACTGAATCGATATCGAAGCATTTAAGTCAATATTGAATCGAATTGCGACGTAAAGAATCAAAATCGAATCGCGAGGTTCTTAACAATACTCAGCCCTAATTTTAATACAGTTAATCATCAAACTTTTGTTAGGTTTGGTCTCAAATGTTTTTGTTAATGCATTCCTTATTTTACAATCTCACTTGTTTTAATGCATTTTTTAGTCACTACACAAGGTTTTCACAGTGGTGGGAGGGATGTCCGGTGCAGTCAGCATAAATATATGTGATTTAAACACAAATCTGTAATCCTATTAGTCTGTTTATTCTCTTCCTAAGCACAAATATGTGGTTATACTTTTAATCAATTCATTTTTTCTGCTTTTTGAAATTAGCTGAGCTATTCTGCAGTCTTTTCAGGTTCTTCCCTGGGTAGAAGTGGGAATCAAGTTGTTAAAGACAAGGATGATGTTTTTAATTTGCCTGTGTTGTTTAACCAATGGTCCTAAACCCAAATACAACAGTTTTCAAATATAGAAAACAAAGAAAAGGAGCAAATACTCCAAATTGAGAAGCTGGAACCAGCAAATATTTGTCATGTCTGTGCAGTAGGTTACTTCAATTATTACACAATTGTCAACATTATTGTGATGAAGCTTTTTTAATTGCTTTTCTTTTAGAGTTAGCCTCCAACTGAGGCCTAGTCCACATGTACACAGGTATTTTTGGAAACAAAAATATATCTCCGCCCAGACTAATTCTTTAGAACCGTTACAGATATATCTCAGTTCATACTAATACCTGAAATACCTGAAAATGTATATCTCATGGCTGTTGTAAACAAGAAGCAGATCATATACTCTGGCTGGTTGCTTAGTTACAGAGAATACTATGAATGAGGCAGTGAAACATGACTGCTCTTCACAGAATCCTCTTGGATAATTTGTCACCATAACATTGTAATCACTTGTTTTTGTCTCTCTTTTGCATCATTGTATTATCAATGTCTGTTTGTGTCTTCTAAATATAACGTTAAACAATATACCATACATTCTGTCACCGCATGACTCATGTACCTCAATATCAGTAGTATATATAGTCTGAGATGACATTTTCCAGTTACGCTACAGTGAATAACATGTTTGTCCGCATCATTGTTTGCAAAAATCGCTCTTTCTACCCATTCAGAAGTAAACACTGAAAACTGAGTTTCTGAATAGCTTCACCCTGGAGTGAGTTTTCCAAAAGCATAGCAAAAGCTATGTTCTAAGAAATACCCATGTATGTTTGGACAGGGCCTTGATTAATAATAACAATAAGTTGATCAACAGAAAAATGTATCACTTGCTATTCTGATTATATAATTATCAACTGAAAATCATTGTGTGTACAGTACTTGTTTGTCTAAACATGTCCTCCAGATTCTCTAACGTCTGTCTGTCAGTTGAGCACAACTCAGCATTTAGTTGATTTTAAGCTTCCAAAAGTATAGTCTTGTGCTCCTGCTCAACAGTGCATTAAAGGCTATTTTATGTGGCTCAGTGCCTTTTCCATGCTAACGAGCACTCCTCTGTCATTTCTCTTCTGTGTGGTTTTGTTTTTCCGGAAAACCCCCCACCGCAGTTCCAGAAGCCTAACGAATTCTCCCCGCCATTCCGGTTTGGCACGGTGCCCAACGGGAGTACAGAGCGCAACATCCGCAACAACTACCGGGACATGCATGCGTACATGACCAGCTTCCACCAGAAGAATGTAGATGAAGCATTGTACAGTCTGAAGAACGGGTGAGGAGGGGAGAGACAGAGGGTAGGATGGAGAGACAGATTGGGGGATGCAAGGAAGGAGAGAGTTAAAAAGGATCTCAGCAGGGAAAGAGAAGAGACGGTGTTATGGAGCTGTGAGGTCCTGTTCTGATGCAATACTGAGAAAAGATGATCAAGGATTAAAGAGAGGAATACAGTAGGGAGAGGGGGCATTCTGGGCAATGTGGGTGGGCAGCTGGTGGAGCTGCCTGCCACTGGCGCCCAGAATAGCAGCGTAGCCTGTGGTTGCCTTGAAAGGTAGCTAATATTCAGTCCTCCTGCCTGTCTTCCGATGTTTCCATCACCCACTGCTTAAAGATTAAGAGTGCAAAGCAGCAATGTACCTCTGGTGTCTGTTGAGAATTGTAGCTGAATGACCACAGAGGCCTGTAGAGCCCCAAGGCACTGTTTGATCTTAGTTTGTCACCAAGCTGGAGACTATCATGTCAATTAATCTTTCAAATCGCTCAAGGTTTGAAATAGATAGAAAAACAAAGAATACAGGGTGTCCCAGGAAATGTTTGAGCTGATATGGTAAGCCACACAGATCCAGACACACCTCGTCACTCGTTCTATCTAGTCATTAAGTTTACACCTCAGTTGTACTTGAGCTGGAGGATCATTTCTTGGCCTGCGAAACAACAGTTTGACAAAAGCAAATTCAGCAAAAGGTCTCACATACCTTGTTGTTTCTGAAACCTTCATCTTGTGGCCTTAGCAGATAGAGTTGCTCAGATGTCATGGAGGTGGTTCACAAGATGAGGTTGACAGCTACAGAAACCGCACATTGAATCTGAAATAGAGAGCAGTTATTTTTGTGAACATATTTGCTGTATATATCACTTTTTACTTTAAGGTTAGTTCTTTCATTTTGTAGAAAACTCTGTAAGTGGACACATATTAACCAGTAGCTAGTTGCTTATCAGCCAAAATAGACACGTTTTCTTATTTGCAATGATCCTTGAAAGGATTATATTATACTACTACCACAGCTTATAATAATAATAATGATAATAATAATAATAATAATAATAATAACAATAATAATAATAATAATAATAATAATAATAATAATAATAATAATAATAGTGGTGATATTAATAATAATAATAATAATATTTGGTTTATATGTATAGCACTTATCAAAACCAGTGCCAAAGTGCTTTACAACATAAACAGTAAAATAACAATAAAATGCACAGTAATAAAGGACAATATAACCATATAGCAATAAATGATTAAAACACAAAAAAAGGATGAAATGAAATAAAATAAAAGGCATTTACAATTTACTTTAATTTTATGCACTCATACATTTTTAATAATCTCCTTGTAAGTTTCCTGGAAAAAACTACGTCATTTGTCATTAATTATACCTAAAACAGAGACAGAGTTTTAATTGTTACACTTTCAGTTAATTAACTCAGATTAAATGCTGAGCTAGCATTTCCTAGAGTTTTAGTTAGTGCACAGCAGGTTGTCTGAACACGCAAAAATATGCACAGGCAAGCTTATAATTCAACATGAATGGAGAATACAGTTTCTTACAATAAATCTTAATTAAAAATGTTCTCTCAAAAATGTTCTTATTGAATAGTGATGAACGAAAGAATTAAGTCCTTTCAGAGGTACAAGAGTCTCCATAACACACTGTAAAACATATGTTCTGACACGTTGTCCTTCTGTTGCGCTGTGCAGCAAACTAGATGCCTTTATCTACGACGCTGCGGTGCTGAACTACATGGCGGGCAGAGACGAGGGCTGTAAGCTGGTCACCATTGGGAGCGGCAAGGTGTTCGCCTCTACCGGGTACGGCATCGCCATCCAGAAAGACTCAGGCTGGAAGCGAGCTGTGGATCTGGCCATCCTCATGCTGTTTGGAGATGGTGAGGACTTGAGTGTTAATGTTTTTATTGGTAGGAAGAAGTATGAACATCCCAGAGCCAGATAAACTCTTTTAATGCAATATTAATTTTAAAAAAATTTCATTTGTTTTTGATATATTATTTTTGATAGACAACACAAATCCGAACCAGTAACATATTCATACTTTCTTTGAGATAAGATCCCAAGGTGAATAACCCTTAAATAGTATTTCAGAAATGAATCATAATGATTGTTTATGATCATAATCTTAATATAAAGTTGTACTCTAATCAGTAAAGAATATGTGGAAGTTGCTCGGTGAACCTGCTGGTGGATCCCGGCAGTCATCAAGGCTGTCGAGCTGCAGGATGAAGCCTCCTGAGCCAGGTTGGCACAGTTCATTCCTTAATCAACAGCGAGGCAACAGCAGGCCTGAAGGGCTGCAGCTGCTGCAGTTCTATGAGTGTGAAAAGAGTTTTTCTATTTGGTAACATTGGCAGCAACAGGAAATATTGACCTTAATTGAAGATGGGTTGAAGGAAATGCTGATGTTTTGACTGACATGTTTCTTCCGTGTTACATGGATTTTAGGAAGCGGATCCACAGACTGGCAGACTTGGGTGGTGGGCTTATTCATTAAGCAAATCAATTTAATTTTTATTTGATTTGTTCTGGCTAAGATGACACTGTAGCATCTCAACAAGGACAGCTTTTCAAATTTGTCATTGACAGAATATAAACAACAAGCTGTGTTTGCATAAATGACTGTGCAAGTGTGTTTGACGTATCAAAAGTAAGTAGAGTTCTAGGATGTTTTCCCTCTGAAAGCAACTAAGCCAACTGAGAAGTAGCAGACATGAAAGCTGCAAAGTTCAGTCTACAATTTAGAGAAGTGCATCAATATTTTAAACATTTTACCACCTTCAGTGGCTGATAAGTGATGTGCAGGCAGTGCAGGAGTAATCTGACTGTTCACAACCAGTTCACGTGTCTGTGTAGAAAATACTACTTTAGCGCTGTGACACCAGCTTATTAGTTCAACAGTATGGTGGCAGTACACCTCTAACCACACCAGCACCTTGTCATGTGAATATATGTATTGGGAGGAGTTGAATCCTGGGTCTGTCTCCCATTAGTGTACTGTATACTGTAGGTGCCGCAGAGGAACACTTTCGGTTTGTAGGTAGCGTTTGTTTTGAGCCCCAGCTGCTGTTGTGTGTTTTGGGTAGTGACCGAGAGGAGCCAGCAGGGTGTCTGGCTTCACTGTGAGAGGTTGACGAGTGCAGTGATCCACGAGGGCCTCTGTGCCGAGCTGCTGCTCTGTCACAATGAAAGGACTGAGTCAGTTGAGGTGGTTTGTGTACAATTGGCACCTCTGTTCACATGGGTTGTGGCCTCAGATGACATAGAAATTTCCCATCGGTGTGGACAGAGACCATGAGACTATAGACCCACATTGCCAAACAACACTCAAATCTTGTGAGTCTAAGTGCTGCAGTGTTGGTTTGAAAATTGAACTGCAGGTGAACTTTAGTATTTAGTTCACACTGGAGATGAACATCTAGTAAAGCTTCAGATCCACATTAGACATACTGCAACAGGAAATCACATTTTACAAAATGTGACTGGAAGCCGTTTATCTGTGCTGCAGGCTTTATGTTTTTAAAGTCAATTATTCTGCTATAAAACCTTTAAAGCTCTTTTACAGAAATGTATCATCACAACGGCCACGTAGTTTGGTCTTTCTTTGACACTCTTTTATTCAACATATGGACGCACATTTTCATAGGACTTAAATTACTTGCTTAGGTCATGTGTTAATAACTAAACTGTTGCCGTGACAACTGAACAGACACCATCCGTTGAGGACCATGAAGAGTTGTGTTTGAAAGCTTCAGACCCCTGAAATGAGAACGAAGGATCAAGCTTAATACATTTTGTTGGTTGTACTTTTTTTAAAGGCAGACTTTGCACGATTTGTTGAGTCTCATTCCTGAGCCACCAACCCAGTGCATCTATCATGGTTTAGGTTTTTGGTTTAGCTGTTTCCTGTTTTGTTTTGTAGATAATAACCTTGTGTGTCTTGTTTTATTTTCCACTTTCTGCCTTGACAGCTTCTCTGATAACTTGGGAGTAGCTTTTCCAGAATTGCTGATGTCCATAAATGTCTTGTGAACACAACAAAATAATAAAAAATTAGATAAAAGATGCAGAGGACAGGGTCTATGCAGATAAATATACTGTCAGACCTTTCAGTGATGATGGAGAGGGTCTATTCTTCTATGGGTTTTTTTAATGATAAAATACCTTTAATGTAGCTTCCTATACATATATATGATAAACATGCACATACAGTAGGGTAGTGCTGGTATCAGACACCAACAAAAACCGTCAGGACATGACCTACAATTATGTTTGATTTGGCTCACCTGATGCTTCTGGTAAAAGAATGACAGAAGTCAGTCAATTAAGGTAAGCTCTGTGAGTCAAATGAAAAAAAGAAACATTTTTTCCACCTCTTTTTGATTCATAAGCACAAGAGGGAAAACAATCAAGATGGGTTTTTGCCTTGATGTCCGCTCAGAGCTGCGGAGATTTGGTTGGGAAACAACGTCTCTGCTACTTTTTAACAGGCGCCACACAGTGATAAGAACAGATTGGATGAAAATTGTAAAGCACTTTGGTTGCTGACTGACAAGTTGGGTACTTTTGCTGTCAGATGTAATGGATGTATTCACACACCTTCAATTACTTTCTATTGTATTACAGTGTATCCTGGAGTTCCTTCATTTGTGACAAGGGGAAGTGTTCCTGCCTTTAGAAAAGGAATGAGGTTCTTTGGGGAGCAGGGATTAGAAATAAAATACTTGACATACTAAATGTATCACCAGTCGTTGTTTTGACAGCACTTTTACATTTTGCATCGTCAAGTTACAGATGTGATTGTATGTGCTCCAGACTGCTCCCCAGTATATGGTACAGCATGTTGACACACACACACACACAAACACACACACGCCCGGTTGACTTACATGTGATAACACTTTCTGTCCCGGTGTGTGTGTGTGTGTGTGTGTGTGTGTGTGTGTGATGAAGGGGACAGTGCAGAGAGAGCATCACCTCGGATCAGATCTTTAGGGCCAGATCGACTCCGACCTCGCGGCGCTTGACTGAGTGCATGTTCGCGTGCGTGTTCCCCAAAGATCAGACATGTCTGCACAAATTTAGCAAATGGAAGTAAAGTCTTATTGTTCTGTCGCGTGTATACAGGAGGCCAACACATCAGACATTACCACTCATTACTTCATCGAGGCTGTTTGGCTGTCAGCACAAATATGTTAGTCCAGGTTACGAGATCAGACTCATCGATGTTTGCTCATATCTGTCACTTCCTGTTAAGAGTCCTGATATGAACATGATGTAGGTCATATGTGCAGAGAGAGATGATCAGCGACGGTGTAATGACAGGAGTGCTGAATGGATACAGGAGCAGGAGGAGCAGAGGGATGAGAAAGATGATGGATATGACCGGAGAAAACAGAATAATTAGAACAAAATAGATTTCAATTACAATATAGATTCTGCTCATTGATTCAGTTACAGTTCTTAATCAGTTCGTATAGTAATTCAATTGGGTTCATATTTTCGGGTCGCTAACCCAATAAGATGGTACATTTAAATTTAAAAGCATTGAGTGCACATCCTCGAGAGCGTTTACCCTGCACTTATGTTGATGTGGTCGAAATCTGCAGGCTGATAAGAATCAATACTGTCAGCTGCTGAAACTGGTTCTAAATGGGGACCAATGAGAAGTTCACATCATTGCTCTGAAGATGTTCTCAGGGATATATCTAGGAATTAATCAAAAACAGAAGACCTTTTGACCTTTTTGACCTAGACCTTTTGTGCGCAAGCAAGGCATGGGTCAGGTATTGGTAAACATAATGACCGCTCACCGCTGTCAACTTTTTTTGTGCCTCTGATTCATGTCTTCATGTCACTCCGCAAGTAGTCCATTCATTTGTCACGATGGAACGTCATTCAAAGCAGAACTCCACCAAAGAGCCTGCAATCGTTGCGGAAGGTTATCTGAGGTGTTCTAAGAATTTTGGATGCGTGGGCTGAACTATTTCTTTCTTAGCTGAAGCCGACAACAGGACAAAATAAATGTAAAGAGAGACATAGTAGAGTTCCTGTTTTTGTTTTGACAAGTATAATAAATTCTGTAGTCTACCCTTTACATGGCAAGTGACATTATTCTAAAACGCATAAGAAAAACTCCCCCGACATGGTTAGAGAATACTGCCTCTAGAGCCAGCTGCACAACGAGAAAATGTCATAGCATGATCAGAATAGTCTAACCTGACAAGACAATAGAGAAAATAATTGTATTTAAAATTTGGGGTTGACTAAGGTTTGGATGAGATTATTAGATATTTTCATGCAGCAATATGATGCACGTGACACCGAGACGCGAAGTGAGCAAGACTGAAAAAGAATGTAAACCGTGCCAAACAATCTACTCACATGAACAGCTTCAGTTGACAAGACGATGAACACGGATGATTCAGGTAGGCGAAGTAGTCAAGGTGCCATTAACATTAATGTAAAACGATTCTGGGCTAGTAAAGTAACGTCCTTTGCCAATCACACCTATGAACACTTTGTTTTCTTTTCTGGTTCATTTGTTGAAGAAAATCTTAGTGAAAAACTAGCTAACAGCTGTCTGAGACACACACACACAAACATTCATGAACAAAACAGTGTTATGCAAGCAATGGGAGAATATATACACCCTTGATCTCACATACGCACTAACAAAACACAGACCATCGGTGCAGATCAAACAAATCTCTCTGGATGTGTCCTCCCCCTTCAGAAACCCCCCCAGAGATGTGGAACTAAGGGGGACACATTTTAAGACGGAAACGCCTGTCACATGACACACGTTTCCTCCCTGCAGACTCGAGTCAAGTCCCAGCAGGCAGTTTTATTTTTTCCCACAACAAGGAAGGGATAGCCTTGAATAAGCGATCCTTAATGAGGATGATCCTAAGGGGGGGCGTTCAGTCAAAATAATGCAGCTTGACATTTGTTGCACATACATGAGACCTGAGCTGTTTTTGGCATCTACTACACATCCAAAAACACGTCCTCCTATTTTTTTCGCACAGGTACATGTTCAGACACCTATGGCCAAACTCATCCAAGTGTGCAGGTCACACAAGCATACACACAAACAGTAACACTGACACATCGACACAGTAACCTGTGTATTTGTGTCTCTGCTTCCTCCAGGTGACATGGAGGAGCTGGAGGCCCTGTGGCTGACGGGTATCTGCCACAATGAGAAGAACGAGGTGATGAGCAGTCAGCTGGACGTGGACAACATGGCGGGGGTCTTCTACATGCTCGGAGCTGCCATGATTCTGTCATTAATCACCTTCATCTGTGAACATTTGTTCTACTGGCAGCTGCGTTTCTGTTTCATGGGCGTGTGCTCCGGGAAGCCCGGGTTCACCTTCTCCATTAGCAGAGTGAGTGCACTCGTGTGTTATTTTAGGTCTGACCTCTGTCCTCCTGACAGAGAGATCACAGGAGTGTTTGTTTTAAAACCACTGGCTGTGGTTGAGGTGTATCAAGTCAGTCAGGGGGAAATGATGACTCACCAGACTTACCTGTGGCTTTTTTTAGCCCGTTAGAAAACAAAACATATTAAGTCAACAGCATACTGTGCTATACAAACAAAACAAACACTAACCTATCTTGATTACACATCTTCATCTTTAATTATATTGATCATTTTGCAATAATATGATTATAATACTAATTTAACCTCTTTTTTTCACCAAAATTACCATAATTCATGATTTGTGATCGGCACAGAAAAGTTACAGACATTTAATTTAGAAGAATTCTTGTGCTGTTACATATCAGAGCTCTTTACAGAACAGTACCACAACAAACCAGTGGTAAAATTCTGTGAGGTTCATGGTGTAACTGATTGACGATACAGGCTAACAACAGACACGAGATGTACTCTAAGTAAAGGTGTAAGTATGCTCAAGTTGTATAGTTGTATGACCGGACAGACCTGACAGCGCTGTAAAAAGCTTGTGAAAAGATTGAAGGTGACATTGGACAGGCAGTACACATTTTTAGACAGTCTCTCTAAAGGTCAGTCAATGTGTTGGACATATTGTTACATAAGAAAAAAACAAAAATTATTAAGAGCTTGAGAATGAAGCCCTGTTCTAACTTTCTCACTTCTGCACACATGGCCAATAGCAGCATGAAGTGAGTGTAATTGCAAGTTTGTCAATTTCAGAAAGTATTACCTCGGGCCCTCTAGTGATGTGTTATAATTGCAGATGGTGCCTGTGATCTTACCTCTGCGTGAATCTTCCAATGTCCGTAATCTGTAAAGATTCCAGTCCAAATAGCCAACCATATTTTATCATGTGGTAATATTAGTCACTTGTGAGAAGGCATTGCTGTGATTTTTCACCCGCACGACTCATTATCTGTTGGGCAGCAGTCAACGTACTCCAAGATCGTTCAAATAGACGTTTAGAATAATAGTTAAATGAGCTGAAAAAAGTGTATCTATGCTCGCAACACATGCAGAAGGTGAGCAAAACAACTCTAAATTATATTGTTCATGTGCTGTAGAAGAGCATACCTTCTGTTTCTGATAAGGTGATGTTATATTGATACCATGAGCAGGGGAATCTGAGGATAGTGTCCGTTAGCTCAAGTAAAATACATTTTTCACCTATCCCGTGTGAATGTGACACATGAAACACTGATGAAGTTTCCAAATCACATGATGTCCACTGGTGACACTAGTCCTGTGTGAAGAGGGCTTTATTTAGTTTTTACGCAAGTCAAACTGTGTCACTAACCCTTCTGACTTAAATGAGGACAAGAGTGAACGCCTGGAATGTGAATAGGTCACTTAAGCATCAGAACTAATAAATAACAAAGGAAGCATTTTAATGAATTCTTTACAGCCTGATTAAGGACATTGAAAAACAACCAGTCTTTGATGTGCACATGTTGACTGGATTGCCAAAATATCCCATAAGCAGCGGTTTCAATGAACTTTATTGCTCATGACCAGCGTTGCTATCATTGTGTTGTTTGACAGCGAGACCAAACAGCATCAGTCCCCGACGGAGTTAACAAATCCTTCAGTCTTTGAGAAAGTCGGGTGTCATCAATTTAATGCTGCTGAAATAAAAGCTTCTTAGTATGCTACACATTCTCAGACGGTGACCTGAAGGTGTGTTTGTGGAGAGCTCATCCCAGCATTGTTACGACTCTGTTCAAATGGGTCACTTAACAAGGCATCTCGGTGTTATTGATGCAGGTTGTTTAGGTCCATATAAATAATCACTTGAGGTGTAATTCATTTGCATAATGTTACGTTTTCACAACAGGGTCGAGGGGGGATGTTACTGCATGCGAATTGCCTCAGTTATTCTTTGCCAGAGAAAAAACAGCAGTGTTTATGTGTTTGGTGTTAAGGCTGAAGGTGTTTATAACTGTAATGTAATTTAGATTACAGCTACTCAGACTAACCTGAAAAAACTTTAAACACAGATCTGGCCTGGAGCACTTCAGAAACACAGACAGAAACACTTCACTTTGCTAAATTGGCACCAATCTCCCTCTGTCTTTGTAGCTTCTGAAATAAATATATTTGTATGCAAGACGTAAAGCTTGGCAGCTTTAAGATTCACTCTGAGCTTTAATGTGCTACTTGTTGCTTTACAACATGCATTTTAGTGCAAACGTGTTTCAAGAGAGACTCCTGTTACTCCACAGTCGGATATCTTTTATATATTCCCACGCCTGGTTTAAGGTTTGAGTTGCATTGTGAGAAAGAAAAACTTGTAGTTCGAAGAACAAATTGCAGGTCATATACAGTATATACACTGTGTAAGGATGGACAAGTGATGAGAGGACAAAGGGCTAATAAAATGCAGAAGAAGAAAGAGAGATCGGTCATGATGAAGAATAAAACTGGCAGCAGGACAAAGGCAGAGTATAAAGGAGCAGACAGAGCGTTGTGCCAGTAACCTCTGTTCTATTACCTTTCACAGCCGCTGTAGTAGCTATAGATGTAGAGAGATAAAGACCAACAATCCCATTGGAGCAGCTGCCGTTCACCCGAGCACCCGGAAACAGAGATAAAATACACACACAAAGAGAGAACGGAGGCATAAAAGGGATAGACGGTTGACGATTCAGATTCATGAATGTAACTCAGTGACGGGGAAAGTGACTAAGAGACAGACAGAAACTGTTTCTGACAAGTTGACGCCTTTGAGGAATGTTGGCCCGCACACTGGCTGGTGGGTAGTGTGTCCTCGACCTTTCGGATTTGGCTGTCGCCTCGTCCAAAGGATCCCTCAGCCCCCATTTGAGCACACTTGTTTGACTTCACTGGCAAAAAAGGCTTTCCCCCATCTTGAATAAATCCTGAATCAAAACAAACAGAGGCATGCGATGATGCATAATGACATTTTAAATAGAGGATTGTTAATGCGTGTCTCAGATATCAGACAAACTTTTACACAGTGATTAATATCCTTGACAATGTTTTTTCAAGAGTAAAACGATCAGCCAGTGGCGCCAGAGTCAGCCGAATTGAAATGACATTGATTCAACTTATTGATTGGTGGTCAAACCCGTGAGCTCACAGCACCTCTTGTGTTATCAATCAAGGCTGATCTGCTCCTTCACCTCTCCTTCAGTCTGAGGAGTCCATGCTGTTCCCCTGAGAGAAGTCATTTATGAACTCAGACCCTATTACTGTTTAATAGTGTGTAAACAAGAGGGTGATCAGATAGAACATGGCAATGCATTAACCTCTCTCTGCCTCTGTCTGTCTCTGTCTGTCTCTCTCTCCGTCTGTCGGCCTGTCTGTCTGTTTATGTGTCTGACGCCGACATTAAATCTTGACACTGCTACACATTTTACTGTTGTTTTCTTCTCACTTCCTATCTTACCTCTCTCACTCTTATTCTTTCTTCCTCCCATGGCCTGTCTCACCCTCTCTTTCTCTCTCTACCTCCCTTTTCTTGTAATTTTCACACTCCAGGGTATCTACAGCTGCATCCATGGGGTTCAAATCGAGGAAAACAAGTCAACCATAGACTCGCCCTCATCCACCATGAAGAAGAACATGAACAACACACACTCCAATATCCTGCGGTTGCTCCGCACCGCCAAGGACATGACCGCCGTCCCGGGCATTAACGGCTCTCCGCACGCCGCTCTGGAGTACAGCCACAGCGGTCGTGACTCGGCTATCTATGACATCCAGGAGCACCGGCGCAGCTTGGTGGGTCACCCTGTAGACTGCAAGTCAGCGCCGCCCTACATGCCAGAGGACAACATGTTCACTGACTACATCAGCGAGGTGGAGAGGACTTTTGGCAACTTGCCCCTGAAGGACAGCAACCTGTACCAGGACCATTACCTGCACCACCACCCGGCCTCGGCTCTGGGTATGTCCGGCCCACCGCCTAATAGGCCGCGTAGCTTAGGCAGCACTAGCTCGTTGGAGGGGGGCATGTTCGATTGCGACAGTTTAGGGGGAGGGGTAGCACCCATCTTCACCACCCAGCCCCGGCCCTCCATGACTCACAGGAATACCAATAAATTTGACCTGATTGCTGGCCACACCCCTGCGGAATCCAACCAGGGTGGGTTCAAGGGAAGCAATGTGTACGGGAGGTTTTCTTTCAAAGGCGGCGCTTCCAGCACGGGGCTCATCGGGGGGCATGACAGGTACTGTGGTGGGGGTGGGGCAGGCTCGGGGGGTGATGATGGGAACATTCGCTCTGACGTTTCGGATATCTCAACCCACACTGTCACCTACGGCAACCTGGAGGGCAACAACAAGCGGCGTAAGCAGTTCAGGGACAGCCTGAAAAAGAGGCCAGCATCGGCCAAGGTCAGACGGGAGCATGACGAGATAGAGCTGAGCGGCTTGAGGAGGAGACCCCACCACCACACCGTCCACCACCACTTTCCCCATGGGCCCCAGGCACACCGCACGGTCTCACCTCCCCTGGAGCGGAAGCGGGGAGGTGGAGGGGGTAATTCTTCACCTTATTCATTCCGCAAAGAGAAAGAGAACCTGAGGGATTTCTATGCGGACCAGTTCCGCTCCAAGGAGGGCAAGGCCAAGTGGGAGCAAGAGGGTGGAAGTGGAGGAAGCGGTGGTGTGGGCGGTGGTAGCGGTGGTGGTATCTGTCAAAGCTTAGTTCCTGTAGAAGATTTCCTCAAAGGTAAAGGCAAGAAGCCGGATTGTAAAGGTGGGATTGGTACAGCAGGGCAGCAGGCCCACACCTGCTGGGAGAAGGGGGTGTCTGGGATAGGAGGGGGGGGCATAGCAGGGGGTGACTGGGAGTGTCGTAATTGTCACAGTGTGTGTCACCACAGTGGAGGCGTAGGAGGAGGCGGCACCTGCCAAACTAGCGGAGTTGGCGGAACTAGCAGTCGCCCCAGCTCCGCTAGCTGCAAACGCTGCGACTCCTGTAAGATACAGCCGAGCAACCTCTACAACATCAGCGAGGATCATAACATGGTGTTTGCTGCAGGAAAGAGTAGCGTAGGACCTGCCCAAACACAAACTCAGGCACAGCGCAGGAAGCAAGGGCCAGGAGGGAGGGTGTTAAGGAGGCAGCACTCATATGACACATTTGTGGACCTACAGAGGGAGGGGGCAAGTCGCATGGGAGGGGTTGGTGGGGGCGCTGGAGGGCAGTTAAACCAGCCTCGAAGTGTGAGCTTGAAAGACAAAGACCGCTCCATGGAGGGCCCCAGCCCATACGCTCACATGTTTGAGAGGTATTCGTGTGACAGGGACTCTTCCATGTTCGGAGGAATAGGTGGAGATAGGGCGAAAGGAGGCTCCTCCTTCAGTTTGTTCCGTGGAGGCGAGGGTAGTTTTCATCAGCGGTCGGTGGGGGAGAGAGACCTGAGGGACAGAGATAGAGCTATGATGGGAGGTGGGGGCTGTGGTGGTGGTGGTGGTGGTGGTAGCAGAGGGGCCGGGACTTACTCCTTGTCTAAATCTCTCTACCCAGATAAGGTGAACCAGAACCCCTTCATCCCAACCTTCGGCGACGACCAGTGTCTATTACACGGTGCCAAACCGTACTACATCAAAAAGCCACAGACGCAGCAACAGCAGCAGCAGCAGCAACTTCTCAACAACAGCCGAGGAGGAGGGGACTTCCGCGGCTCCATGGGAGCCGCATCCTATTTGCCCGCGTCTGCCACAGCTGGGGTGATGTCCAACGTGGCCCCCAGGTTCCCCAAAGAGCTGTGTTTGGGCGGGGTGGGAGGGCCCATGGGGAACCATCACGGGGCCAGCAAGATACTGCCTGGGGGCAGGGACACGTTAGGTTTGGGGCCGGGACAGAGAAACTTCAACGGTGCCAGCAATGGACACGTTTATGAAAAGCTCTCCAGCATTGAGTCAGACGTCTGAGGGTGAAGACAGAGGAAGACAGAGAGAGAGAGAGAAGATGAAGTGGGTGAAGAAAAGAGAAAGGGACGGAGAGAAACCATACAGGGGGAAAAACGAGAAACAGCAAGGGCTGATGACCTCTCTGTGTGAAGAGAATGAGGAGGCACTGTGTGTTGTTCTCACTCCACTAAATGGAGAGAATTTGGACGTTGCACAGAGGCCACTGCAGGCTAAGCTGTGGTGAAGTCCGGCGGGAGACAAGTTTTTAATGAGAAGAGAGGATTCTGGTGCTGCTCCGACGCTCAGAGAAAGATAGTGAGGGAGGGAGGGGAAAAAGTGAAATAAAATCTCCAGTCTCTGCTCTCTTCACATGCTCATTGTCTTTCCCTCCCTCACGCAGTTCTTTAACACCAAAACAAACATTTTGTTTAGAAACGGAAATACAATCATGAGTGAGAAATCAACACTTCTGTTGAAGTCACAGGGTAAACTAATAATAATTGTATTGATAATGTTGATAATATTATTGAATATTATTCCAGTGTTTAATGATGATTGGTTTGGATTGTTTTTCAATTTTATTTCTTTAAATAGTTCATGTTACATATTTGTATGATGTTAATTCTTTCTTAGCTTACCAATATTACAGGAGACTGCAAGACACGCTGTCAGGACGGATCTTTTTTGGGGTTCCTGTAATTTGGACTCTTCTTTGCTATTAATTCTTCATGTTTGATTTTTTATACTTTTCTTACTTTTGAGTGCTGTGAAGTGTATGTGAAAGACGTGACTTGCTGAGTACATTCTATGTACTTATAAATTTGCAAAGGTCTTTTTTTCAGCTGCAGAAGCAACATCATCATACTGATTTGCCGTTTCCTCTCGTTTTTCTGCTTGGCAGTGCCACATGGGTCTCGCATTTTGAGCTGGATGTGCCTTAAAGGATTAATACTGATTTTCTACACACAAGATCTGTTTAGTTGGTAGACAGATCCACCTGCAAACAATTAGTCAGTCGATTTGAGAGTGAAAACACACCTAAAAACCACTGATATGAGAGTTCCATGAGCATCATACAACATACAATGCTTAAATTCCTACATATATCCTCGACAATAGCAGGATTACAAGGGTTAAAACCACAGTGCCATGATAAAAAACATTCCTGTCCCCCTGAAAATCCTGGTATGTCAGAGCCGTGCCGCTGTATGTGAAGAAATATGATTTACAAATAACATTTAGAAGCGTCTTCTTGTCCCAGTAACTCCTTGATTAATCTAACTTCATTTACTAAGAGGCTCAACAGGCTTCACCTCCTCAAACCTCACTATTCATTTCTGCATAACAGATGACCCAGGAGCAGACTATCCATTAAATACATGTAAATCACATTTAATGTCCGCTTGTTGCGCTCGTTGCATTTCATTGGCTCGGGCTCAATTTGCCGTGGCAGTGTTGCTGTTCAGGACAGGGACATAATGGACTCTCAGAGTGAGGCCTCCACTGCTGGGATGAGCAGCCCAGAGCATTAATTATGTCATGATTACAGCCATAAGCCCTGCCTGCTGTATTAGACGGTCACATTCGAGCAATGGAAGGACACGTGTTGAACATCTTCCCCCCCTGCAGGACCACAGCAGGCTCACGGTACACAGGCCCAGATGATCAGAGTTAGTTATTCATAACATACTTTCACCTTTACAGCATGTCGATTTATCTCAAGTGTTTCCATCCTACAAATGGGCTAAAGGGAATAGTTTGACATTTTAGGAAATCCACCTATTTGCCTTCATGCAGAGTCTTGGATAGAAGAACGATAACCCTCTCATGTCTGCACAGTAAATTTGAATCTACAGCTGGTTAGCTTTGTTAAGAAAAAAGACTGGAAAAAGGTTTTCCTGACTTTATATAAAAGTAAACACACCTTGAATACTCACAAATCAACCAGAGAAGTGGACCTCAGGTCAACTTGATTCACTGTTTTTAAGATTTGCAACTTGACTTGACAGAAATAAATGACTTTAGACCGGACATGGACAAGGAAGTTAAAGACTCGAGTGACTTTGTGTTCTTTTTACGTTTTCAGTTGAATTTGAGTAAATTGAGGGGT
Organism: Sparus aurata; assembly: GCF_900880675.1. NCBI lineage: Eukaryota > Metazoa > Chordata > Actinopteri > Spariformes > Sparidae > Sparus > Sparus aurata. The sequence goes on along the minus strand of NC_044187.1, from coordinate 21,438,586 downwards.
TTTGTCAGTCTTTCTTTGTCAAAAAGTGATAGAAAGGGAATGTCATTTTGACTGAGAAGAAATGAATGTATAGAAAAGCTTTTTAGTTGTAATATGGACTGTGTGCTTGAAGCATCGTTTGCACTGCTAGCATAGGAGCTTTGGACCTGAACAGAACGCGGCCAGCAAGGTAGCATGCTAAATTCAGTAGATAGATAGAAATATATGGTTCTGAACTAAAATTCTTACATATTGCATCTTTAATTGCACCAAAATAGTTTTTTGTGTATTTCACTGAACAATAGAAATTAGCTTACAAGTTAAAGTCATTGTCATACTTTTGAACAGCTTAGATCAACTGAAGGTAAGACTGCAGTCTTCTTTTTTTTGAGGGGGAAGTAACTTTTCTTAGGACTTGACTTTACACCACCTTTGATGAGCCTTACCCGGGAAAAAAATGATTTGGTCCTTGCCTGGGACTTGGACCAAATAACCTGAATACCATGTTTGCATGTAAGATGCAATTTCCTGTTTGTTTCATTTATACGAAAACCACAACTTCTCATTTTTACACTTTACACTTTAGAGCTTTAGAGGTGCAGTAGCATTATTCTTTATGCCGAGCCAAGCTAACCAGCTGCTAGTCTAGCATCATATTAAACACAGATTTGAAAGTGTTCAAGGTCTTCTCATATATCTCTGCAAGGGAGAATGTGGAACTATTCCTTTCTTACTGTCAAGAGAACGGGATACTAATTCTATCACTGTGTGAACTCAACGCCATGTTGCTCAAACTCCCATATTTCACCAAATGGAACAGAAGAAAATCATTTCAGCACATACTGTAACCTTGATTTCTCCCTCCACCAGACCATAATCTGTTTCACATGCTGAGATTTTGATGAAGGAAAGAATTTGCCCTCAAGTCCAAGGTCCTGTGTGGATCGTGTCAGCTGCAGACGTTTGAGGAGAGAAAGAATAAAAGAGGAAGGCTTAAAAGAGAGAAGCAGGTGGTAGGTTTAGTTAGAAAAAAGCCTTTTGTTAGCGATACTCGCAGATGTTTTGATGAAAAGGCGGCTCCTAAATCCACAACACCAGACACAGAGGTCGTCTCTGCTCTAACACAACACATAGATGAAGTGTTTTAATTACAGCCCTCCGTACTATTAAAATCTCCATCTCCAGTTATTTATCGTCACTTAAACCTGACTTTTAGTCATTTTGCCAAACCAAATTTTACTACCTAAGCACAATCTGACTGAATGGGTCCAGTATTTAGTTTGTTGTACATCCCAGTCAGAACTTTAGAAGACTTTCCTTCTCTTGGTTGACAAGTCAGTATGTATGATACTAGGGGGTCTCTAGTGTTTGTGAGGACTTGCATGTATACACTTTTTATTTATTTCTGTTTTTTCAATCTTTAACTTTTAACCCAGAAGAAAAATGGGTGTTTTTGAACAATATTTGGAGTTTTTATCAATCTTCATTGGTACTGATGATCCATGTAGTACTGTAGGTGTGTGTGTGTGTGTGTGTGTGTGTGTGCTTGTTTGTGCAGGAGAAGACACCAATCTAACAGTCGAGAATTTTGGCTAAAATTGATTTTAAAAAGAAACTTCACTAGGATATAAAACATTCTTTCTTTATCAATGTTTTACAAAGATCAGTTTTCTTGATAGTTCGTGTAAATGCTTTTAAACAAGGTTGAGGTCTTGGTTAACACATTCATCGTCACTGAAGAAGCCTTCTTCATCTCAACTACTTTTCCTCTTTTTTCCTTTGAATAACGTTTCATTATTTTCCGTTATTGTATGTGCCTGAATACATACGCTTGATTACCTCTGTGTGTTCTCATATGGAAGAAAGACAGAGTGTGTGTGTGTGAGAGATAACTGTTTATTGTACATGTATTATAAAAACTGTATGTAAATACTTTACCTCACGCTCATGGACTTTTGATAACAAACTGTACAAAACGGCAAAGAATAGATCTATTTGAGATAAATCTTTGATTCGTAGGTCCCCTCGCGAAATTGCTTTTGTAACAACTTCTGGCCAGGATATGTGCAATCGTTTATTACCACACACACAATGTGCACACGTCGAGGTTTGTTGATGTGTTTTGATTTTTCTTTTGGATTTGGTCGAAGACCAGCTGAGGACAAATTGTAAAGCTTCATCACTCATCGGTACACAGAAAGCACAATAGATTATCTGTTGCACTTTTACACGGTAGTCTCTTTGATTTTTCTTTTCTTCCCCTCTTTGGCTTATCTTCTGTTTTTTTGTGTTTTACCACAGAAGATTGAACAACTCCATTCCTGAGCTGTACAGATTGTGAAAAATGTACATACGACTAAAAAATTCTAGTTCACCCTCACATTTTTTGTATGGAGAGAAATTACTTGTGTGAAGAGAGTTATTTCAAATTTGATTGAATATTTAGTAATATTGAAAATGAGATTAAACACAGTCAATGTGAAAATTAAGTGCTGAGAAATATTATTCTTCTGTCTCTTTGGAATAAAAGTGTTGAGTATTAATAAAAAATAAGAAATCTCAAAACTGATTTGTCTTGTTTTTATTGTTTTTTTTTTTTTATCATTTGTTGCATCCACAGGACTTTTGTCTCTTGTGCTGTGTTTATATGTGGCATTCAAGTGCACTTAACACATGTCGTAACAGATCATATTATTATGTCCTCTAGGTCATCAGTGGATCTGAGATAATGGCTGCAGCGCGAGTGTCATCTTCTCCTGTTTGTGTGTGTCTCTCGCTCTCTCTCCTCGTGTAAGATTGATGTTGGACAAGAGAAAATAGATAAAGAGGCTTGAGAACAAGAGGAAGGGGGGGGGGAATATATTGAGGCGAGGAAGAAGCGATGCAAACTGAAGAGAGCAGCAGAGATCAAAGCTCCCCCCAAAAAATCTCAGCACTCCCCCTCGCTCTTCAGACTCTCTTTACTCTCAAAGCCTTGTCCAGCAACAGGAGTTATTTAAAGAAACCTGCAGGTTGGAAAATGTACTGATGCCTTGTTACGTGTGTGTGTCTATAGCGTTTGGTGGGAGAATTTTTTTCCTTTGCAGCCCTGGATGCTGACACAGAATGAGGTGAGGCTGTAGAAATAATCTTTTTAATCAGTTTCACTCCTGAAAAAAAACATCCTCTGGTTACTATTTTCTCTCCCTCTCAACCATCGCTTCTGCTTACTTGTTCACTCCTTTTACGCCGACCCAACAACCTCAGGATGCATTGCAACACATGTAACTACTTCTTGACAATTAACTGTTACCTAGCAACTGGCTCTTTTTCCAGAGATGGGGAGGGATGAGGAGGAGGGGGGGAGGGAGTGTAGAAAGAGAGACAGAGAGGGGGAGAGAGAGATTTATACAGTATTCCCACAGCATCTTAACTGGATTGGATGCAACAATGCATTGACAATACAACACCAAAATGGAAAGTACAGCCTGAGCTTAACGCCCACACATAGCAGCGTAGAGAGGAGAGAAGAAGAGAAGGAGGGAGATGGATGATGAGGAGGAGGAGGAGGAGGAGGAGGAGGGGTGGTTGATATACAGATTACAGTGTGATATAAAAAAAGGGGGGATAAAACATGCACAGGGAAACAAAAGATGAACTGACAAGTGTGTGCAGATGCAGAAAAGGAGACTGAAAAAAAACCCAGAAGGATGCCACAGCGACTGCAGTATGACAAGAGAAACCGGTTGCTGTAGAAACACTTGGCAAAGTTTTAATGAAGGCATAAACTTTTGCGTGTCTGTGCCCACAACATGAACACACGCATGCATGCCATCACCGTACGCAAACAAACAGTGTAATTATGTTAGCAGATAATAGGCACCCCCTGCCGGGCCCGCGAGCACCGACCCTGACTACAGCTGAGCAAAAACAGAAGATCAGACCTGCATGAATCAGGTGTGATTTGGCATGTGATTACGACGGCAGGCGAGTACTGACACCCTGTGGTGGCTACATGGACTCCTCCGGTTAGTGGTGCACAGGATGAAAAGAATTGAGTCTGTTTTTATTACAAGAGTTTAAAAGTGGATTGTGTTGTTTTTGGAAAGGCATTTAAATCAGCAGAGGAAGATCTTCATTGGCTGTTTTATGCCCAAACAAAAAATGTTCATCTTCAGGACTGAACAAACATAATTCCATACTGTTTTACTTTGTATATATGTGGCGGACCCTGCCACCTTTCTAGCTTCAAACAGTGTTCCAGACTTTATTTTCCTCTGAGAACAGCTTGTTGATTAGGTTATTTATTCATTCATTTATATTGTTAATATCAAAATTCTGAGTTTATGCTTCTTCTCCAAAACTACATAGTGCACCTTTAAGGCATTAAACATAATGATGATGTTACAGGAAAATTTAGGGTTAAATGAAGTAGTGGCAGGTTTATTTTCTTTATTTTCTTGTGGTTAAATTGGAGAAGGCTTTTGTACTGATTAGTATTCATCTTTTTCAGTAAGTGTTTTCAAAGGAGGACACATTTAAATTAAAGCAGTAGAGGCTGAGATATCAATTCAAGCTTTAAGAACACTGGATCATACATTTCCAACAACACAACTCTGTAGCATTTTTCTTTAGACAATCTCTGACTGGTAAATCAATGCGTCTTCCAAATCTCAAGGCTTCAGTTTGTAATGTAGGTTTTCTATAAAAAGATAAAAAGTCTGCAGCCCAACTCTGACGACATCATCCCGTTTCTATCATATCTATAAGAATTTTGTAAACCTCCTCGAGAAACCACAGAAGACATCACACAACTATTTTCACACGTTGGTCAAGAACTCCTCCTGATGAGTAAACTGACCTTAATGTGGGAAAACAGGTGGAGTAACCCTTTAACACATTTATATTTATGTTTGCTGTTCTGCGTTTAGGCTGTTGGGGAGCTGGAGATGGAAGCGTTTTATATAAGATGAATAATCATATGAACAGATGCATGGAATGGAATAAAATAATATAAAATCAGCCCAACCATTTTAATTTCATAAAACATCTGTGCATCATCCATCAAATGTGAATTATTCATTAAATTGATACCGAACACTCAGTGCCTCCATATTTGTTTGTGTGCCAATAAAAGAAAAAGGAGGAGAAAACAAATCATGTGGCGATGAAACACCATCTGCTGAGGAAGGCCATGAGATGTGGTTGAAAGCAATGAAACAAGTAAGTTGACTAAATAACACTGAATGCATATTTTTCTTGGTGAATTTATCCTTTAAAGCTGCACGTTAAGAGAGTGTAGAATAAAATAAACACTGTTAGATTAAAACTGTTATAGGCTCATAATAACACTGATGTAAAGTGTTAAAGAGGCTGTGTGTGTCTGTTATGATGACATGAAGAGTAGGACAGCGAGCAAGTGATAAAACAAGAGTTTATTAAAGATATGAGTTACTGAATAATAAACCTTCTCATCACTCACAGGTCGAGCAGTTTCTAATATATTTGTTATTTTACATGAAATCTATAGTTTTATAAAATGCATTTCTTTCTTCAGCTACCAGATATACCAGTCTATAATATAACTTCTTTGTCTTTAATGTGTCTCACTCTGTACCAGCCTCTGTCCGTTCTTCAGGACCCTCACCCGTCTCCTCCTCACCACCCGGCTCCCCCTCGGTGGACCGGGCCTGCCTGCGGTGTTGGTGGTGGTGGGCCGGTACCGGGCCAGGCTGGCCGCCTCTCCCCTCAGGCTCAGAGCCGAGCTGGCCCCCGCCCCCTCTTCTCCTTCCCCCTGCCAGTAGCCGTGGTGACGTAGGAACGGTTCCAGCGTTGCTAGGCGATGAGAGAGCTCGGTGATGCGCCTGCGCAGTAGGGAGACTTCTCTGAACAGGTCGTTGACGGACTCGGACAGAGGGCGCACCCTGCAGGACGAGCAGAGGAGGCTCAGCCTCACACAACAACAACAACAACAGTAACAACAACAACAACAGTAACAACAACAACAACAACAGTAACAACAACAACAACAACAACAACAACAACACGTTCATCAGTAAGAACTGTTTGTTGATTATAAGAGTGCAACTGGAGTAAACTAGAAAATGTATAAATAAACACCTTGGTAAATCCTGAGTGAGCTGTAAAGTAAATACATATAACAGCTTCTGGGAACAGTGTTATTCAACAATAATTATTTGATAAGAGAGTGAATATGAACTGTTTTCAAATACATAATGATGGTTTAATATCCCACACATTGTATTCTACATTGTATATATATATATATATATATATATATATATATATATATATATATATATATATATATATATATATATATATATATATATATATATATATGTACATTTCCAATATTGGACAGGCTGCAGGATTAACTTAATGACATTAGGATTTCAGTTTTCACTAAGAAATCAGCCTTTAACAGCCCTTCATGTGGAACTTGTGTTTAAGTGAAGATTAAACTCTTCCTCGGGTGTTTTTCAGATTGTTTTATGTCAGGAGGGACAGTTCAGTAGCTTATTTAAAAAAACAAGGACATGACCTTGTTGTGCTTCATGGTCGCTTCAGCTCTGGATGTCATAAATACATTTAGATAACAACATCAAATAAAACTTAATAAGCATTGGCCACCTGTTGAGTTCATATTCCAAAAAATTTTTGGGCAGTTCAGACTTTTTATCCCAATAGTTTCGACTTTTATGTCATAATTATGCCTTCTTATGTCATAATTTGACTTTGATCACATAATTATTACTTTTTCCTAATAATTTTGATGAAAAATGCTTTCAATTTTATTCTGGTGGAAGCGGTCACATAAAAATCTAATGAATGAAGATTGTGGTGTAATGTGTAATAAACCAAGCCAATGCTGCTCAGACAGCATATCTAGGATACCTGAGAGAGAGGTGATTAAGTTACCTGGAGTAGTCGGGCAGCAGTGTGCTGGGCTGAGAGTGCAGTAAAGTCTTGATCTCATTGAAGATGCGTTTCCCCCAGGCGTCTAAAACTCTGGTCACACTGCGCACTGACGCCACGTTCACACTATCAGCTGAAACCCAAACACAACACCATCAGGCTTCGATCGGCAGAAAACAGCCCGGATGAATGGTGAACATTATTAAAAACACATGTGTGATAATGATTCTAAGCTCCGAGCAGCTATCTCATCTCTGCAGAGCTGCTCAGATTGCTGCGTTTCATTCAGGTCACCAATAAATTCCCCCTATAATTCACAACTTCAAACATTATTGCCACTCAGTGATTTACAGGCCCCCGTATCTCTTAACACGCCACAGATCAAACAGAGGCTGGTGATTTACCTCCCTCTCTGTAGTTCCAGTACCCATAATCCAGTTCATTCTCCTCGCTGGCTGAGCGGGCCCCAGTCACCATGGCAACGGCCATCAGCAGCATCAACAGAGAGGGGGGGGCCATGACGAGCAGACGGACACTCCCCTCTGAAAACAAAAAACAGAGAGGTGAAGAAAAACTTCCTTTCATGTTTTTCTTCTTATGCTGAAGACACGAAAAACAAAATCAACGAGGTGATGAAACACAGACGTCATGTGTGCTTCATGTGCAGCAGCACGAGAGCACACAGCTGCCAGCAGAGTTTAAGAGTTAAAGATGTCCACACACATCTGTATCCAGTGGTGGAAAGTAACAAAGTTCATTAATTTAAGGGTTTTTACACATGCCTCTACTTTTCTTGAGTATTTCCACCTTCTGTTGCTCTTTACTAATACTCCAACGCACTTATCCAACAGTTACAGTTACAGTTACAGTTACTTTTCAGATTACATACAAAACACACAGTCAGTTATAAAATATGGTGCATTGTTTTAGATTAAACTGACCAGCTGTTCATGAAGATGTTAAAATAAGTTACACTTACAACATTACAGCATTAAACACTTATTAAATACTAAAATAATAAATATTAAATACTGTTTGGTCATCAACATAACTAACATGAGTAAATAACACAGCCAGGGGCCGTTATAAATAAAGTTTACTTTTACTTTTGATACTTTGAGCTTTATTTTGTTAACAATAGTTCTGTACTTTTACATTTTGTCATAGAATTGTCTATGAAAAACATGTCTTCTTCCACCACTGACTGTATTTAAAGTTATGTGATTGTGGTGGTGGAAAGTAACTAAGTACATTTACTCTGCTCATTTACTTTACTTGAGTATTTCATATTTACATCCTACTATTAAATTCAACTATACTACAACGGTAATATTGCACTTTTTTCTCCACCTCATTATCTGACGGCTATCGTTAGTGATCAGTGAGTTCGATCAGTTTAAGGAACATGATGCATTCTTATGTATAGATTTCCAATATTAATGACAGAATTAAAATGCTGTTTACACATTAATGCATGTATGATAATAATACACAATAATATAACAGAAACAATAACAAAAAGAAAAGACAAAAACACACTAGTTTCACTTTTGATACTTTTGTTCCATTTTGCTTTACTGTACTTTTACTCAAACTGGAGTAAGTTTTAAGTCCCTATTAGATGCACTATAATGTCATGTGTTAAAAAGACAATATGAGTGTCAACAACAGCATAATAAACAAGCATATAGTTAGATTATAAGTCATTTATAGGCGCTCATGAGAAATATATTAACAAGTTTGAAGATGCGAAAAATCTTACCTATTATCTCTCTATAAAAGCGACTAACCTCTGTCTGTCTGTCTGTGTGTGTGTGTGTGTGTGTGTGTGTGTATGTGTGTGTTCCTCAAATATCTCTCCGGATCAGGATCAGACTGACCTGAGAGTTTCAACATGGCTGCTGCGTGGTTCAAGGGTGTGCTATTTCGCATTTGTTTGGATTGCAATGATACCGTTAATAAATTATTTCATAAATGCTTTACAAATTCCACGAGCATTGTCCACCGGAGCCACCACAGTCACGTGCGCACCAGAGCCAATCACTGCACACCGTAGCCACGCGCTCACCAGAGCCAATCACTGCAGAGCCCACCACGATCCCCCACCTTAAGAAACAAGCAGACTTATACCTGCAGCGACACGAGCTGGACCGGGATTTTGCCGGCAGTTCGGTCCCGTTCTGTTCTGTGCATCTAAACTGACTGTTGTGGATTAATGAGACTAAAAGAGTCCGGATCGAGTCTGTTCGGGTCTGAGGAGATCTGGAGACGCGCGGACAACAAAGTGGAATCGGAATCTGTGGATGTTCGTGTGTAGCTAGCCGCTAGCTGCTATCCGCTAGCTACACAGCCCACCTCCCCATCGAGGCGATGGACCGGACTCACCGGCACGTCCAAAACCGGACCTAGGGTAAATAATGTCCGCCACGCTTTTTCGCAAACATTTCCGTCACGTTTGCTTTGTGTCTGGTGCAGGAAGAAATGGTAAAAACAGGGCTTTTGTCACGAAAGTGTCCAAGCAGCAAGTTTGGTTGTTGAGGAACAGGAAGTTGTGGGAGGGACGTAAGCAGATGATTGACAGGCAACGACGGTTGGTGTGTAGACAGTAGTGTGTTATGTATGGAGGACCAAACCTGACATAAGTATGAATAAATAAATAAATAAATAAATAAATAAATGCTGAAATAAATGTATAAATAAATAAATGCTGAAATAAATACATGCATAAATAAATGAATGAATAAATAAATGCTGAAATAAATGTATAAATAAATAAATAAAAGTATAAATAAAAGAATACATGCTTTTTATTTATTTATACATTTCTGTTCACCTACATTTATTTATTTCTGTATTTCTGTTCACCTACATTTATTTATTTCTGTATTTCTGTATTTCAGTATGGAGAACCAAACCTGACATAAGTATAAATAAATAAATAAATAAATAAATGCATAAATGCATAAATAAATACATAAATAAATAGATAAATGCTGAAATAAATGTATAAATAAATGCATAAATAAATACATGCGTAAATAAATGAATAAATAAATAAATGCTGAAATAAATGTATAAATAAATTAATAAAAGTATAAATAAAAGAATAAATGCTTTTTATTTATTTATACATTTCTGTTCACCTACATTTATTTATTTCTGTATTTCTGTTCACCTACATTTATTTATTTCTGTATTTCTGTATTTCTGTTCACCTACATATATTTATTTCTGTATTTCTGTGTCCATATGTAAATGAGGAGGTAGGAGGTCCTAACCTCAGTCAAGAGCATGATTGGTTACAGGAGTGTGCTCGATGAGGGTCTACTACTTCTGCCTTACTAGCAGCGCTGATTCCTGTACACTGTACAGGAATGTTGCTGGCTACCAGCAAGCCCGCTCAGCTAACTGTTAGCTGCAGTTGTTGACATTTGTTCATGTAGCTCTGGTTTAGTTATGAATTTGACTGGTGTTCATTTTAACTTGCGAGGGTCCCAGATGTGCTGGTGGTGTGGTTTGAGAATCCCGTCTGGAGAGAGAGGGGTCCTCAGCCATGTCCGCTAACCAGGAAAAACATTCTGCTCATCGCTCCAAGTCATGTATATGTGTATTCTAGACGAGCGCTACAGAGCACAAATCGTCCAAAAGTGCATGTCGTCGGTCTCATATCTTTGTCGTGAATGTCTGTACTCTCAAATAACTCATGGGTGGAACAGGCTGAGGCATTTGTTCACGCCGAGCGGCTCGAGAGCAGAGTGGAGACCCCTTTTAGCTCTAATGTTAGCTGTTAGCTGCTCGCTGTAGCACAGCGTCCAGGCTACCTTGTGACACCGGTTACCATCGGGTATTTTTCATTCCGCACTGTTCAAATGGTCGCTTAAAGCCATCGTTCCGAGCCGCATACATCGTTATTTAGCTGAAGCTAAGTCGGTGTGAAAACTGTACACTGTCATACAGCCTGCTGGTCAAACAGTCTGCAGAGTACGTTGACATACAGCCCGAGCTCAGCGTGAGGTCAATCAGCTGTGGCAAATCGTGAGACGTCCAGATCAACCTGTGATACAAACACCAGTAGCGACAATGGTTCATAGGAAAGCCCAGACATTTATCTCACTCTCGATGGTAACATGTATCAACAGTTAACCTGGACGCTACGCTCTTAGCGCTACAGCGAGCAGCTAAAAGCTAACTAGCAGCTAACTGCTAACAGCGGTGTCCACGCCGCTCTCGAGTCGCTCGGCGTGAACAAATGCTTAATACTGTTCCACACATGAGTTGTTTAAGAGTACAGAGATTCACGGCAAAGATATGAGACCGACAACATGCACTTTTGGACGATTTGTGCTCTGTAGCGCTCATCTAGCAGTGGTTTGCAAGTCGCAGCCCCGGCTTCTCCGTGTGGATAGAAGTGTTCAAGCCATGACTTGGAGCGATGAGCAGAATGTTTTTCCTGGTTAGCGGACATGGCTCTCCAGACAGGATTCTCAAACCACACCACCACATCTGGGACCCTCGCAAGTTAAAATGAACGCCAGTTAACCTGTCACACTGGTCGAGGCCATTAAGCTAACTGGAGCTGTTTAGTGTTTACAACGTTACAGAAAGGGAGGCTTGAGATCAGGAATCGTTTGCTTTTGTCTGGCTCTCCGATTTGACCAATCATGCTCTTGACTGAGGTTAGGACCTCCTACCTCCTCATTTACATATGGACACAGAAATACAGAAATAAATATATGTAGGTGAACAGAAATACAGAAATACAGAAATAAATAAATGTAGGTGAACAGAAATACAGAAATAAATAAATGTAGGTGAACAAAAATGTATAAATAAATAAAAAGCATTTATTCTTTTATTTATACTTTTATTTATTTATACATTTATTTCAGCATTTATTTATTTATTCATTTATTTACGCATGTATTTATTTATGCATTTATTTATTTATACATTTATTTCAGCATTTATCTATTTATTTATGCATTTATTTATTTATTTATTTATTTATACTTATGTCAGGTTTGGTCCTCCATATTTCTGTTCACCTACATATATTTATTTCTGTATTTCTGTGTCCATATGTAAATGAGGAGGTAGGAGGTCCTAACCTCAGTCAAGAGCATCATTGGTCAAATCGGAGAGCCAGACAAAAGCAAACGATTCCTGATCCAAGCCTCCCTCTCTGTAACGTTGTAAACAGCTCCAGTTAGCTTAATGGCCTCGACCAGTGTGGCAGGTTAACTGGCCTTCATTTTAACTTGCGAGGGTCCCAGATGTGCTGGTGGTGTGGTTTGAGAATCCTGTCTGGAGAGCCATGTCCGCTAACCAGGAAAAACATTCTGCTCATCGCTCCAAGTCATGTATACGTGTATTCGTACACTCATGTGTGGAACAGTATTAAGCATTTGTTCACGCCGAGCGGCTCGAGAGCGGCGTGGACACCGCTGTTAGCAGTTAGCTGCTAGTTAGCTGTTAGCTGCTCGCTGTAGCGCTAAGAGCGTAGCGTCCAGGTTAACTGTTGACACATGTTACCACCGAGAGTGAGATACATGTCTGGGCTTTCCTATGAACCATTGTCGCTACTGGTGTTTGTATCACAGGTTGATCTGGACGTCTCACGATTTGCCACAGCTGATTGACCTCACGCTGAGCTCGGGCTGGATGTCAACGTACTCTGCAGACTGTTTGACCAGCAGGCTGTATGACAGTGTACAGTTTTCACACCGACTTAGCTTCAGCTTAATAACGATGTATGCGGCTCGGAACGATGGCTTTAAGCGACCATTTGAACAGTGCGGAATGAAAAATACCCGATGGTAACCGGTGTCACAAGGTAACCTGGACGCTGCGCTACAGCGAGCAGCTAACAGCTAACATAAGAGCTAAAAGGGGTCTCCACTCCGCTCTCGAGCCGCTCGGCGTGAACAAATACCTCAGCCTGTTCCACCCATGAGTTAATTGAGAGTACAGACATTCACGACAAAGATATGAGACCGACAACATGCAGTTTTGGACGATTTGTGCTCTGTAGCGCTCGTCTAGAATACACATATACATGACTTGGAGCGATGAGCAGAATGTTTAGCGGACATGGCTGAGAACCCCACTCTCTCCAGACGGGATTCTCAAACCACACCACCAGCACACCTGGGACCCTCGCAAGTTAAAATGAACGCCAGTCAAATTCATTACTAAACCAGAGCTACATGAACAAATGTCAACAACTGCAGCTAACAGTTAGCTGAGCGGGCTTGCTGGTAGCCAGCAACATTCCTGTACAGTGTAGGAATCAGCGCTACTAGTAAGGCAGAAGTAGTAGACCCTCATCGAGCACACTCCTGTAACCAATCATGCTCTTGACTGAGGTTAGGACCTCCTACCTCCTCATTTACATATGGACACAGAAATACAGAAATAAATAAATGTAGGTGAACAGAAATACAGAAATAAATAAATGTAGGTGAACAGAAATGTATAAATAAATAAAAAGCATTTATTATTTTATTTATACTTTTATTTATTTATTTATACATTTATTTCAGCATTTATTTATTTATTCATTTATTTATGCATGTATTTATTTATACATTTATTTATTTATTGATGTATTTATTTATGCATTTATTTATTTATACTTATGTCAGGTTTGGTCCTTCAAAGTTATGTAGTGTTTAGTGTGTAGTGGAGTTGTTTTTTGTTTAATGAGTCAAAACAATTAGGAGACTGCTGAATGAGCATTGCCTGCATTTGAATGTAAATAGTTACATGTAACTTTGTACATTTTTAAAATGTATGCACATATAATGCAAATATAAATTGTTGTTTATATTATAAGTAATGCAAAATGGTTTGTAAACATATTTGTGGTTTTCACAGTAAAAAAATCTAACTTTTTCTACTCGAATTTTATGTTTTTTGTGATTTTAGGTCCATTGTGTTAATACAGTATCACAAAATAAAAAAATAACTCTACAGTCACATGTGAGGTTGTGCTTAAAAAAATAATGACACCAAGTAAATAGTTTTTAATAGTCAAAAACGGCCAATTATACCCTGGAATATCGGATTTCACAACAAACCTAAATATCCCTGACGTCCCACGTTCAAACACAGCCTCATTTGGCCATCCATGAAAAAGCTGCTTAACCTCCCACTTTTTTATAGGAATACATTTTTCTCACTCATTAATAACCTTCACTAAACCATTAATGACTTTATTCAGATGATTATATACTGCATTGTGCCTTTATTAACTGTTAACTATGTGCTTTTTGCAGCAATCGGATCTTGATTGAGAAAAATCCCTTGTTTGGGTTTAATCAAACTGTGTTTCATGGTCTTTTTAATATATAATGATATGAAAAGCAACATATAAGGACTGATTTATTAACTGTTACACAGATCCTAATATAAAGTGGAGTATTTCACAATGTGTTATCTCTAGGCAAATGGTTCGAATGCTTGTTTCACCAGTGTGCGATTGTCCCTGCACAGGTAATGAAGTGCCTTCAACTTTAAAGTCACAAATCCATAAATCAGTAAACTACTCTGTGATAACTTCTACTACCTCGACACTTCATGAGAGCGCAGGATGTGAGACAAAATTTATGTCGACCAGACAAACTTCTTTTAATATCTGCAGCCTTTTTGTCCTGCTCTGTTGGTGGTGTGTGCATGGTATAAGAGGCTGACCACAGTCCAGTTACACAAAACAAATGAATTTTCTAAATCTTTTTCCCCCCCTCTAATCCCATGACTCCAGGTTCTGAGTGGAAAAGAACAGTGGAGGTGAAAGCAGGCGTGCCAGAAAAGAGGACAACGAATGAAAGTAAAAAAAAAAAAAAAAAAGTAGCCGGATTGCATCCATATGACAAAGTCTGTGAATCACACTGGACAATAATAAGCCGGTGACTCATTGTTGAGGAATTATAGATGTTTTCAGGGAATATGAATTTGGAGGCCGATCAAAGGCGGTGTGAAATAGGCGTGCGTTAATCTGATGCAGCTTGTTTCACATCTGGACTAACGTATCAACAGCAATCAAGCCACAAACCAGTGTCCCCTCACAGTGATGACTGTGGTGGGTGTTTGTGCTGACATGAAAACATTTTCTATCTTTACAAACTCACAGAGCTCTGGTACAAGTGTCGCAGGCTGGAAAGTGTTTTGGTAAAATGAGCAAATGAGGCGATACTCACGACTACAAATGATGATGATGCTCCGCAGGAAGTCCTTCTCCGATCTGGAGTTAGAACACCAGATGCCTCTGCTGCTCTTGCCTCTCCGCTCTGTCACTGCCCCTGCTCTTTTCTACTTTTCCTTCTGGTCTCTCTCTTATTTTTTTCCTGATGCTCTCTCCACCCTCTGCTCGCGGCTATGACACAATTAGAAGGAGAGTGGCAGGTCCAGTGCTGAGCCACTTTTTACAAAGCTCTTTACACCCCCAACACACGCCCACCACGCACTCTGACATCCAGCTGCTGCCAGATGTGTTGCACGCCCTCTTCGTCTTTAAGATAGTCTCATTATGAACCCTGTTGTTGTCTCTCCTCCTCCTCTTTATAGAGCAGACAGGTATATGTGTGCGAGGCTGTAATGTCACTCTGCTGCAGGATCGAGTTTCTCGACAAACGTGCTGTGGTCTCCTCAGAAGTTGAGTTATGGACCCTTTTCATCTGTTTCTTCCTTACCACCATCTGCCCTTTACCCTCACAAAAGCAGCCTGGAGCCTCAACACATCTCAGAGCCATATTCGTTATAATTCTGCCAACAAAAACAATGCAGAAAGATATTTCCTCTAGATGTGACAGCGAGCAGCTGAGAATATTTACCCTTTGTTTACTGCATTTAGGAGAGCAAGGAGATGTCTTTTACCGTCCTTAGAGCATTAAAATGTTCTGCACTTTAACTCCACTACAGAGAGAACCTGTACTTTTTACCCCACTACACTTATTTGACAGCCATTTAAAGATATAGTTGTGCTCATTGCATAAAATACAACGCATTAGTTTAATGTGTAGAACATTAAACTATTTAAAGTACCTCCATCAGCCACAGCTATGATATGCTGCTTGAGTCAGTAACATGAATGGAAGAGGATTATACACAGTGGGCTTTGAGAAATTCTAACACTAAGTACGTCCTCCAGTGGTCAGAGAAGTATTCAGACCTTTTATTAAAGAAAGAAGAAAAGCAGCATTATTGTATCGCACATTGACAATACTCAATTTGAAGTCCTGCATTTGACATCACTGAATGTATGTGACAGTAATGTGTTTATGGTATCAGAAGTGAAAGTAATCAGTATGCACAATTGCCCCTCGTCATGTTTTCTTATTATGGTCTTGTTTTTTTTTTATTATTGATGCATCAACATGTAAGCTGAACTTTATGCAACGATTAAGAAGAAATTAATCAACAATTAGTTTGATAACCAATCCATCATTCCAGTAAAGTTTTCATGCAAAAAAAGCCAAATAGTTGATATTTCCCAGTAATGGAAAAGTACATTTACTTAAGTGCAATTTTGAAGTGTTTGTACTTTACTTAAGTTCTTATGCTGCTTTACACTTGTACAAATGTTGTACTTTTTACTGCACTACATTTATTTGATAACTTCAGTTACTAGTTAGTTACTTTGTAGATTGCACGCTGCATTAGAGCCAAAGCAGCAGATTTTTAATTGAACTAATTAGATCAGCAAGTGGATTTAAATTATAAATCACTGAAATAAATAAATGAATAAATGAAATACTTGATTGATTGATTGATTGATTGATTGATTACTAAATCCAATAATCAGTCGACCCATTCACATTCATGTACATGTTTAATGTCTGTGCTTGTGTGTAATTCTACTTCATTGGTGGAAAACCACTTTTGATGCTTAAGTCCATCTGACATCAGATACTTTAAGATTTAGACTCAAGTACTACTTTGTATGGGCAAGTTATAGTTTTTTACAAATCTAGACACTTCCATGTTCTAAAATGTAAGAATTTGCTGCTGTTCATGGTTGTACAGTATCGCAAATTAAATATTTGATGGTTCTGAACAGTTAATCCAACAACACAAGAGGTCTGAAGATTGTTTTATAGAATGATGAATTGATTAAATAATTATTAGTTGCATTACCCTGCTAGCAGGTTGAGGTGACACTACTTTTCAGTACTTATTATTATTATTATTATTATGTTCTCTGTGGTAATGTAATCTATATCATATTCTATAAACTGATCACATTTTAACTATATTGGATCTTCTTTTCTGAAAAGTTAGCAGGAACTATAGCTGTAAAATAAATGCAGCAGAGTAAAAAGAACGATTATTGTACACTAAAGTTCCTCAAAGTTGTGATGCAATACTTTAGTAAAGTTCCTACTTAGTTTTTCCACCACTGGAGACTTTATAAAACAGGGGTGATTAGAGATTTAATCCACAAGGTTTTCAAGCAAATAACATATTTTCTCTGCTCCAGTTACAGTGTGAAACACAGTCTTTCCAGTTAAAAGGATCAATCTGCTAATCTATCAATACTTCTGGTGAGGGAAGGATTTGTATACTAAACTCCCCAGGAAAGTGGAGAGATAAAGATTGTCAGAGACGGGATATGAAATGGAATGAATTATTCTTTATTGACTGGCTTCCAGATGTTATTCGAGCTCTCTGTCTGTTTTCATGCTGCAGCTGAGGTGAGGTCAGCGTTGGCCACTGATGCAGCCGGAGAGAGAAAATGGTGAAAAAAAGTCAAGTGTAGATTTGGAGCGGAGGAAAGAGGCATCGAGAAGGGGGAGGAAAACAGACAGAAGGACATATCGGGTTAAGTGATCGTGACCGCTGCACTTCAACATCTGCACACCTCTGCTGGCAGCTTCAGAGAGCGACTCGACAGAGAGTTACTGCTGTGGAGGAGCCACTGCACCATCCACATCTGGTTCACATTAACAACAGGCAGTTTGTCACCTTCAGCTGAATTCCAGCCTCTCTCACTCTCTCTCGCTCTCTCACACACACACACACACACACACACACACACACATACACACACACACACACACACACACACACACACACACACAATATTTTCACCCTGCCCGTGTGAGTCTTTCCCGTCCTCTGCCTTTTTAAAAACCACATGACGAGCTGTGTGCGCTCATGTCTCACACTGTTGCTTCTCCAACACTGTCTCACTGTGGAGGAACGCCAACATTGCACTTCACATCTAGAGGCTGACGTAATAAAATAATGCAACCAGAAATACCCCCTTTTAACACAACTCAAAGCAAGTGAGGGGCCTTTTTTTGTGCAATTTCCCTACTTGTACATCTATCTTAGCTTTCAGGCTTTATGTTGAATGCCTTGAATCAAACAGAGTCTTTTCATTAGTTCTCTGCTCCCTCTGAGTCCCCAGTGAGTCAGTGTCCTGAAATAAAACAGAAAAATTACATTTTGAGGAAGTGATTTTGCCCGAAAGAGGAAACCCAAAAGTTTATGTACCAGCAAAACTGAGAAACTCTGAGCAGATACACGGAACAACCTCAGCAAAGCAGAAGACCATAAACAGTCCCGCAAAAAACCTAAAAATCACAACATGGCTGCTCGAGCATTTTGGCATCTGTCTTTCATCTCAACCTGGATATTTGTGTTGTTCTTCTCTTCTGTTTGCTCAGGAATGACACAACCAAGTAAGGCATCCACACTGTACTTTTACTGACACTGGACCAGAGTACTGCGACATTTTGTGACTCAATATTGTAATTTTAAGATTGTTTTGAGCTAAAGATTTAGATTCAAAGTGTAGATATGTGTTTCTTTAGCATGATATCAACAACAACTAATGATTACTTTCAGTATATTTGTACAAACATTCAGCAAATTGTAAAACATGTGTCAGAGTTTCCCAGGTCCTAAGTTCTCTGAAGTGTTCAGATTGCTCGCTTTGCCCAAAGAACATTCTAACACCCCAAAAGATTGACTTTATAATGATATATGAGAGAGAAAAACTACAAATCCACACATTTGTGAAGCTGATTGATTTGCTTAATAACCGACATCAACAACTGATGTTTATCAGTTCTGCTGCAGGTTAAGTTTTCGTTGATCAATTAATCATTTCATAACTCATCACAGAACTGAACCTGGAGAGCAGAGTCTTCGTGGCCTTCACAGGAGAAGATCTCAACATTAAATCTACGTTAATGTTGCCAGCGAACCAAACCAGCGACATCTTGACCTGCTCCGATCCTTTCCACACACAGATATATAACTGCACCATCCCTATGACTGCCATCCATCCGAAAACATTTTCTCCTACCCTGGAGCTGAAAAACCTGAAGACTTCAGGAGAATACTCTTGTCGGTATAAAAATGCTGAGGCGTTCTGGTTTCTTCGGGTGAGAAGTGAGTACAAAGAAGAAGAGCACGTGATTGAAAAGATTCAACTGAAAAGGATTTTTATGGCAATGAATTCATTGTTTCTTTAGTTCTGTCTGATCTTTAAGTAACACTTCATAATATCCATCATTCATAAATAGAACATTGTAAGTAAATTCAACTTTAGTTAATAGTTATTTCACCATTATATATAAAGTATTATAGACAACATCAGGTGAAACTTTACAATAAATAACTGCTTTTTAAATGCTTTATAAAGTATTTAATTGTTTGTTTACAGTTGAACTGCTAAAGTTGAATTAACTATAAATTTGCCATTTATTGATGATGGTCTCACCAGTGTTACCAGTCTTCAGGTTGGCGGTGATAACAAGGTCCGACTTCTCTGTGAAATACTTTACATCATGCAAACCACAATAAGGATCTTGCAATCTCAGAAACCTTTAACCTTTTGTCGTTCACTGCCTCACAGTGGAGACACGCTGGATGTGGCGCAATGTGTTACAAAGTCCTCTCCTGTTCATCTTCTGTCGCAAAGCACTGTGAGATTGGAAAAGGGGTTTTAGGGGTGTGTCATCTGGCGATATCAAAAATTGTGATCAGTCCTGAAGACGTTCAAAATATTTTGGTAATTACACGTCCATTATGGAGGATTTAGTGGCATCGAGCACTGAGGTGGCAGATTGATATTTGGGGTTATCTGCAATCTTTCTACCTTCAAACAGTGTTGTGGGGACTTTATTTTTCCTCTGAGAACAGCCTGTTTATTCAATTATGGGAAAAAAGTGTGTATTATTAGTTCATTAACACTGTAAATATAAAAATTCTGAGTTTGAATTTCTTCTCCAACACTACACAACGCCCCTTTCATGCAAATGAAGAAATTAACAAGCTATTTCAAGACTGGCTACTCTAGGGCTTTTCAAAATAATAATATTTCAATAAAGGGTTGCAATTTAGGACGTGGATCGTGATTGTGCTTAAGTAGATTGCTATATTACTTGTGGGCCGGATCACAGAATATAAAAGTCTGAGTCATTGGCCTGCTCACGGTCAATGACTCAGACTTTTATATTCCCGAATTTAAATGTCATTTCTTCACTTCGTTTATTAGTTTACACAACTGAGAAAGAAACACTAAATATACAAAAGTACCGGTAAAAAAAATGCACCCTTTTAATCTTAGAGGGTTGTCAGTTTGAATCTCGTACATTCCCTCTGCTGTAACAACCTGGGTTAAAACTTTTTAATGAAAGCGTATTTTTGTGCTTAACAACAGATATAACTAATGAATAGGCTAATTGGCCTTCTAACAAACGGATCAAAGGAATCTGGAATTTGGCCCAAAGGCCATCAGTTAAATAGGTCCGCCCTCGGAGGTTTCTTATCCCTTAAATAATTATGTGGCCCCTCAGATTTATTGTAGTATACCTTGGAGGGTCCTGATAGGTTGGGAACTACTGAATATGTAGAGAGCAATTAATGGACTACCATGGATGCTGACAATGAACTCAGTTTATCCCGAAATAAGCGAAAAGTCCATTGATCTTAAATATTTGCAGCCAGTGGATTACTTGCTTGACAGACGAGTCATTTATCAGCCAACCTCTGCTCTCCAGTTGTGATGCATTCCTGGCACAGACTGACAGTGAGCGGTGTGTGTTTTCCAGATGACGGCTACAAGGAGCCCACAGTGGACTACAGAGAGTCCATCATTGTGGCTGTCTTCACAGCTGTGCTGCTGGTTTTCAGTGTGGTCGGTTCAGTGTATGTCTTCAGAGGACATTGGGTAAGATGTGCCCTGCTCGTAATCAGGGAGAGATTAGGACAGCCTTTTTGTCATTGTGAGAATTTGCCTTTTCATAAACTTTAACTGTGATGTTATGACGCGAACAGGCAGAGACGTCAATGAATCCCGTCTTTTCTAACTGATAAGTCATTTGACTTGAAGTTAATTGGCAACTAACCGATTGTTTACTCATCTTTTCTAACATTTTTCAAGCAATAGTGGAACATTTTAAAGCTCCAGCTCTCAAATTCTTAAGATTTGGTTTTTGTCTTGTTTGATAGTAAACTAAACATTTTGTGCTTTTGGGCCACTGACTGCACAAAAAAAGCAATTATAAGATGTCACCCTCAGATTCAGGAAAATGTAACAGGTATGTTTCACTGTTTTCTGACAGTTTATTAACTAAAGAAGTGATGAGGTGAAAATAGAAGTTACAGAATAACCATTAGTTTAGAAACACAAAATCATATCTAAGACAACAATCAGATCACCTCAGAAGATCCTGTACAGATTTCGATTGAACCCGCCGCTCTCCCAGCAATCTCCTTTTAAAGTGTACTCAGCTGGATTTCCTGCAAAAAGCCAACAGTTCTCTCACATCAGGTAGTTTTCTAGAGCAGCTTAGATACACCTCTGATTAACAGCCACAAACCAAAATCCAACCTTCCTTTTGTAAGTACAAATAACTGAAAAAGTTAGGTAGTGGTGTGTGTGTGCTTATGTTAGTCCCTTTAACTTCTCAGAGGGATTACTTGGGGTGGTATTTTAGACAGTGTCATATTTCTAGGACAGGAACTACTTACTCCTCAACCAGTAATGAATCCACATGGCAGCACAGTGTTTCCTTGTTTGTGTTTTCATACCTCAAGTCTATCCAGATATCCAGATAACTAAGTGCAAAGAATTCAATTCAAGCATTTGACAACAGTAAGATGCTTTGAAGTACATCACATGAAAATCCTCAAGTGCTTTAGTCTTGTTTATGTTTTTTGTCTCTTCTTTTAGAAAGAACGCGGCACTGACAGCAGCAACACTGGCAGAAAACGAAAGCAGAACAGAGACGACAGGAAGGAGGAGATGGAGAAAGACAACGTGGACATATTAACAGCTACGTCTACATCATTCTATGCTGTAAGCACCTTTCTTCTCATCAGTGTATAGACAGACATATTTCACTTGAATTAAATTGTACCACCTCATATTCATCCTCCATCTTTCCTGTAATGTTCATTTTTATGTTTCTTGGAAACTGACATGAGATATTCTCTTAGAGTCTAGAAGCTCGGCCCAGGTCCATTTATGATGTGCTGGACACCTCAGCTGCCAGCAGAGAGCCAGAGCAAAGCAAAGCTAAACCCAAGAAAAAGGAACCCAAAAAAACGGTCAGTGAGAACTTCAGGTCACATTTTCTGTTAACAATGGAAAACAATAAAACCTGCAGTCAGTGACCTGTCCTTTACTTCCTCCACAGACGGTGCAAACCGCACAACCCCAGAATGAAGACGTATTTGAGTCTGTCTATGAGAATTTTTGAATCGTGAATAATCTTGTTCGAGGAGCTGAGATGACTTTGGTTTGCTGTGTCGTTTTCACCTTATACCAGTCACAGGAAGAGATTTAGATTCTTTAGAAATAAAAGCACCAATTACAATATAAAAATACTGCACTGTAAATGTATGTTGTAAAAATAACTCATTATGCTGGCAAAATGATCTCTATGACCTAATGTATTGTACTGTTGCTATATTATTATAGCCAGTAGTACCCAGCATTCTAATGTTGTAGCTGGATTCGGTGATGTTAATTCTAACTTCTTTTTATCTACTGTCAGAGGTATAATTTACTGTATAACAATGTTTTTTTATGTAAAGTAACTACAGCTTTCAGACATGATTTGGAGAAAAATGTACATTAAAACAATAAAATACAGTATTTCCCTCTGAAATGTATTGGTTTAAAACTATGAAGTAGCTTAAATACTTTTTTAAAGTAGAGTACTTGAGTAAATCAAGTCAGTGTGATTTCTGTATTTTCCCTATTATCCCTCCTAATATTGACATTTCATTCTATGAAAAACCACACCCTCTTGTGTACGCTGACCAATGAAATTGCGAGTTCTCGATTCTACGAGCCAATGCCCACGCTCCTGTCAGTCGCACTTCCTGGTTCGGTTTGTTGTGTTTTTCTGCATTGATCATGGCTTCGGAGGGCGACTTTCTGGCGAGATACCGTGCTGTGTCAAACAAACTGAAAAAGTAAGTCGTTACGTTTAATTATTTCGAGTAGAAAAAGTATAGAACATCAGGATTATCTTAACATTGAACGGGAATAAAGCTACAGATAGGTGATACAGCTAGCACTAATAAGCTAGGTTAAGCTAACCGTTAGCCTGTCTCTCTTATTACTGTCAGTGTCATATGACGGTATTAAAACTACATTTGTGTGCATGTAATGTATTTTGTGATACACATAGGATTATGTTTTATTATAACTGTTTCTTGCTATTTTATAGAAATAAGTAAATAATGTGTTATTCAGTTATTCGACAGCTAACGGTAATGGTAGCTGTCTAAAATGGCTAAAACTAGCAAAGCACACATTCATTCCTCTGTTTAGCACCGTAACAGCCAACAGAACTCTTAATGAGATAGCATGCTAACCAGCTAATTGTCATATTTTACAAAATTGAAAGACTTTGTTTTTCCTTGTCGCAGACGTTTTCTCCGTAAGCCCAATGTAGCTGAGGCGAGTGAGCAGTTTGGTAAGCGACAGCCTCTCTCAAACCCGAACAAAATCTTTACCCCGTTAAACAGTGTTAAAGAGAATATAGTGTAATTGAACGGGTTCTTCACAGTTTTCCTCATATTGCTTGTACCTGTGTTTCAGGTCAGTTGGCCAAGGAGCTGAAGCAGCAGGACTGCCTTCAGTATGCTGCCTTCTGCAACCTGGCCATGGCTCGGTGAGTGGACAGTTCATTGTGTCCATTATTAATCCTGCTGTTTGGTATGAAGCTGTTCTCACAGCCTGTTCCCTATTTTACACTATGTCCTGCTTCTGCAACTGCAACTTAATGTGAATAATTTGGGAAAGCTCCTTCTTAAATTGTCATTTGGTAAGTATAAAATAAAATTTTAATTTCTCCAACCACCTGTCAGGCAGATCATATCATGTTGTTTGGGACTGTCGCTACTACGTTTTTATCTCAGTACACACTGATTGGCCTAAAGGCAGTGCTACATGTCAAAGATTTAGCAACCAGACAGATCACCTCATAAAGGCACAGTCGAGTGAGTGCTGACAGAATAAACCACCACGGGGTGACGGAGGTGTTGGTAATTAACCCATGGGGAGCCTGTATCATTCATGGTGATGACATGTTTACTGTTGATGGTGCATCTGCTGTTGTTAAACGGCCTGAATGTCTTCACCGCAGGTGTGAGCAGACTCTCTTCAATGCTCCTGGAGAGGCCTTGGCATTGACGGATGCTGCCCGCCTCTTTCTCTCTTCCGAGAAGGAGAACAGGGCGCTGCAGGCACCGGGATTTGATGAGCACCTTCAGGCTGCACTCAACTGCTACAGTTTTGCCATCAAGGTAGACGATGAGTCCAAGTTTTTGATGTCATTTATTGTATATGAAGCAGCATTTGTGCTCTGTAGGTCATTTTTATGGAATACATAGGGGTTTGCAGAAAAGATTTCACACACAGAGCACAGTAGCTATACTGTCTTGACATTTTGATAGTCACCTTGAGATAATGCTGATGTACAAATGGGTTACAGGTATACATTGAGATGAACCAGCCTGTGATGGCAGCCAGCCTCTGTCTAGAACTTGGCAATGCACTCAAGGTAAAACTTTGGAGCTTAGCTTCAAGCTGCCCATAAAGATGAATTATATTTAATTGATATTACGTTTATATGCTGTCACTCAAATGCCATGTTCATTTCAACTCCTGTGGTTTCAATAGGAGATGAATAGACCAGGAGAGGCTATCGTTCATTACCAGAGAGCTGCAGAGCTGCAGACACAGACGCCAATTGAAGCCCTGCTGTCGATGGGAGAAATGGCCACGTGTAAAATTCTCACCCGTGAGTTCAGTCTGTTCATTTTCATCTGATATGTAGCTGCTACATATATGGGTTTTATGTGCGTATATGATTTGACTTTTGACTTTTTTGCAGGTGACTACGATGGTGCATTGTCAGTGTTCACAGAGATGCAGCTGACGTGCCAGGAGAGGGGACTGCAGCTGCCAGGCACCAGTATGCCTGTTGGTGAGGCTCTGCTTTCATCAAAAGCCTGCTAAAAATAATCTTGAAACCCTGAATGTAATATGTTCAAAACCAAAAAAATGTAGGGATAAGGATTTTGATTTAATGCTAAGATCAAAAGCTGGATGTTTAAACAAAATAAAAAATAAAAAAATAGGATCAGATTACAGCAGTGTCTCTTTTCTGCTCTAATGTTGTTGGTCTTGTCTTTTGTGTCTTAATTTTCCTGAAAAAGGTGCATTTCTCGACATTGTGGCAAAATGTGAGATCTCCAGAGTACTACTACTGATGCTGCTCGAGGTAAACATGGTTTTATGGTGGAAGATATTGCAAGAAAAAAATCACAATGTATTACTAAAGTAAATCCAATAAGTTCTGTGTTTTGCATTTTTATTAAATTTGTATTAGTATTTTTGAGAGGGCTTTAAAACACTGTGTACCTCATGCAACGTTTTCCCACAGATACAGATAGCAACCTGAACATGTGCCAATACTTTAGCGTCAAACAGCCATCAAAGGCTGAAAGGTGAACTGCCAGAAAGCAGGACACTTGAATTAAAAGAAGGAACCTACACAACAGCAACACAACAGAAATATTTCATTACTGAAGTTGAGAGTATTGATATTTACAGAAGCCCTTAACATTCATGGGTTAGATACATTGTTTGTCCTTTGATGATGAGTTAAATTGTATCTGTTTTCTCGAGTTCACAAGTTATTTTTTAACATTATCACAGACAGCAAATGTTCTTCTTTTTTGGAGATAAATTTCTCAAGATCTTCTGATAACAAACGTTGTTTATGTCATTATAATGAAATAACAATATTGTTTTCCCAAGATAACAAGATCGTATGTCATGACACTGTGCATAGCATTACTGATCGAGAAAACATTTGTATTAAGACGGAGCAAACAGGTTATATCGTGATTTAGACGATTAATTTATCTTGTGGGTAACAAAGTTTGTTTTCCAGTGATCTCAAGATGATCTCATTATTGTTGGAAATGTGTTATTTGTTATAAGTTGTGATCCAGAAAGGGAAAAAAAAAATACAATTTAACTTGTAATCATGGATAAACGGAGGAAATATGTCCGTAGAATTTGTAACACAATTTGGATTATTATTGCGTTCTCGTTTAATCCTCCGACCCTTTCTTGTTTTTACTCTTCAGCCTCCACCCCAGAAGCTGCTACCAGAACACGCTCAGACCCTGGAGAGATACGCCTGGGAGTCTTTTGACCCTCACAGCCAAGGTGAGTGCACCTGAACTATTATTAGAGTAAAAAAACCTATGAATTATATACACTCCCTTTCACCGGGAATGTAGAAATGTTGTCATGAATCCTTCGAGTGACATTTATTTGAAGTGGTGAAAACATGGATCTTGTCTTCTCCTTCAGTGACCTTCCTGCCTGAGAATGTTTTCCTGCTCCTGCAGTCAGTCGTGGTGAGTTTCATCATTCACATACTTGTACAGTTCAGTTCCTGATCCTTCCTGCCTCGTGCAGGAAAACTGATGGTCTTCATGGCCTTCACGTGACAGTGATAAATGAGCGGGATTTTGTCATCCTTAGCCAATGGAATAATGTTTTTTCTATTTGCGGTGGTGTCATTGTAAGCAGACTTTTACTTCTGTCTTTTAGTGTGAGTCAATCCATCATTACAACTGTTGATTGATGTTTACTAATGAGTTTAATACCCTTAATAAAAACGATTCTGTCAAGCAACTTGTTCTGGATGAACAGGCTCTGTTTATATGAGTGCATAAACAAGACGCAAGAATCTGAGAACTTGTCAAGGTCATCTGAATCCTCAGTTATGGTTTTATTTGTGCAGCATATAAAAGCAAATCTTTTTTGCAGATGGCGTGTCAAGAGAAAGACACAGAGTCCCTCAAGTCTCTTCAGACAGAGCTGTGGTGAGCATTCAAAAATTTTACATTTCCATCTTGTGATCTGGATCGAGCATCATTTTTATCACTTCTCAATTTGAAGTTTCCATATTGTTCATGTGTTTCTTTTTCCTCCTCAGGCCATTTCTGACTGCTGAGCAGAATCATCTTCTCCACCTGGTGGTTCAGGAGCGCATCACACCGTCTGGACAAGGCATCTAGTGCTGTCCAGTTTTTACTCACTTCCTCTGGGAACCATACTTTATTTAATGGAACATTCCTGTTTCTGACTGGGTCTGTTGTAAGACCTGAAGAAGTGTTGTTTTCAAAACCATGATGTTGTAACTTGTACGCAATAGAAAACTTTGCCTCTGTTAAGCAAAGTCACACAGATTTAGAAATCAGTAGAAATCCATGAGTCTGAAGTGAAGATCTGTGGGGATGCTAAGCAAATATTAAATTTAAATTAATGTTAATAAAATCTTGTGTGCTCGTACTTGAGTTAAGGCTACAGAACTGGAACCAGTGCCTGCTTATTTATTACGTAACAGTGACTGTTTTGGATTTTGTATCATTCAGACGACACATGAAGACTTTGTGATATAATTTGTTTTTATTAATAAATGATATGGCTTAAATTCCAATGTAATTACAAAACAAAACCTTCTACTGCATAGTTATGAAATATGGTGAAATATAACACCATTGTCCTCCATCCCTGGTTCACTTAATGTTCACTTGTACAAATTGCATGTACTTTTCTTATGATAGCAGCCAACTACAGACAAAATCAAACATGGTTAGAAAAAAAAAAAAACTCTCAATACAAAAAGTTACAAAAATATACTGGTTACAATGTACACAGATTAAAAAAAGGATACACTATACTTCAAATGTAAAATAACGATACATGATTAAAACTACTCGTACTGAAAATTAAGGCTTGTCTTTCCTGATTGTTCAAGTACTGCAGCAGGAATGCTGTAGTTTTTGTTAACACCATACCTTCACAGATACAGTATTATTTCGGAAAACCTGCAGTGGTACGCCTCACGATGTGATGATGCAGGCTGATAAGCACTTAAATCTGGTTGGAATATTTTAAACTACTACTTCTTAAAAGGGCTTTTGCTTACTCTCACCTCCCACATGGTCAACTTAGTTAGAATCTTAAAGCTCCTGATGGTGAGATAGTAATACTGATGCTTTGGGATCGTCGGTCGGGTCAACCACCATCCAAAAGCACCGGTGATGATTAGTTGGGGAAACCCAAAGTGTCAGCATTTTCCAAAAGGAATTTAAAGGCTTTAAAGGAATATTTTGACATTTTGGGGAATAATAAATTCTTTCCTGCAGAGATTTAGATTAGAAGATTGTGACTACTCTCATATCTATGTGGTAAACATGAAGCTAGCTCCAGCAGCAGCATAGCTTAACTTAGCTTAGCATAAAGACTTGAAATAAATGTATCTTTGGACAGACCTAGGCTACGTGTTTCCCCCTTTTTTCCAGTCTTCATGCTATGCTACACAAACTGCTAACACATAGATGTTGACTGTTGAGCCTCTGATATAACCCTCTGCAAGAAGGCAAATACGTTTGTTTTTTTTCAGAATGTTGAACTATTCTTTTACTGTTCTGATGGGTGTCTACTGAGCTCTCCAAACCTGTATTTAACTACCTTTTGAAAATAATAGAAAGAATTGATTTATTAATAACTGTATGCTTATACTGTTAACACGAAGGACGCACATTCCTGATCACAAACATCATTTGGTATCACTTTATCATAGCCATCATTAATAAATGGTACATTTATAGTTAATTAAACTTAAGTTAATACTTATTTGATGGTTAACAAACAATGGAATTTCAATGTTAAGGTTTGGAAACATCTGTTACAACTTTGCAATAAACAATGGCTAAACAAAAAATTTATAAATCATTTAATTGATTGTCAGCAGTCACATAACTATGAACTAAAGTTTTATTAACTATAAAAATGATAGTTGTTATAAAGGCATTTTCTTGTAGCCCACACTGTCAGTTACGTTCAGTCGTTCATGTAATATAAGCATTTCCATTTCAATGTATAATATTAAAAATATAAACAAATGGCTCTTGTTAGCAATTGAACATCATACGCCCATTTTCCCAGCCGCAGATACACAATCTTCAGGTTTTTTTTTTCTCCTCCAATTTCTGAAACAAATCCTACTCTTTAATTTCCCAAATTCAAACAGGGAATAGGATCCCAGATCTACCCTCATTCCTCCTTCGCGTCTCACTCACTCTTCTTCCGCAGGACGAGGTAGGTGATCGCTAAGAGAAAGGTGAGGACAAAAGAGATCCAGGCCAGGACGTAGCAGTGTCCGTAGCCTCCCACCTTGTCCTTGTCGTGGAGCTTGGCCGTATAGATCGAGGCCGCTATCATTATGCACAGGCCTGCGGGACAGAAAAGGAAGGAATGCTGTCACATTAAGAAGTCGTGATTTGTTCTATTATAAGTTAAGGCTCATGAATAAGAATGGTTCCACTGCAATCACAGTTACATGAGAAACATGATGGTACATGTTAAAATCCCAGTACTTCATTTAGTCGTTTTGTGATGTATAGTTTACCGGTCTTCTGTCTACATGAACTAGTCTTGTTTTTAAAATAAGAGTTATTTACTCATACTTACTTTCCTAATTTTAACTTAATAGATAGGAGGACATTTTGATTATTGTTATTTATTATTTGCTTTTCACTCTCCATGTTGTAAAGTTCAGCATTCGAGACATTCAGCATCAACATAACATGAATTTAGCCTATTATGTGAACATTTGACTTCACCTTTATGGTCATTACAGTCTACAGTATTTCACCCTCTTTAGCTTCATGTTATCATACTGGATGTTGACTTTCAGATGGGAAATTGATGTTTGCTATTCGTCTTAATAAATTGCATGTGGGGGATGTGATTGGTTGCAGGCTTGCAGACTTTTCTTTTTAATAAACTAGAATGAAACGTGGCATATTCATGTATTTTTGCACGCTAGACAGCCTGCAGGAGTTTTGCTATTTCTGCAACTTCTGGTCTACTCATCCCTCTCTTAATATCCTCCTGCAGTTCTCACAATATAATGGTTACGTTGGAGAGGTGAACCCCTGTACTTGCTTAGTTAATGAATTTCAAACTCTGAAAAATAATCAGCAACAGTTTTGATAATCCACTTGAACTTAATTTTTTTTTTTTTAAAACATGTCACCGTGGGCTTGATTGCTTCACTGACAGACCCTGGATTGATTTACTGAGAAACGATTACTCAATAATTATATAATTTGTTGCAGCTCTTTAGAGCATGCTACCATTTGTTAACAATCACTTCTGCACCCCTTTTGTACACACAGCCTCTAACCTCGAGGGATGATTTTGGTTACAGCCATATTTGAACAACATTTTTTCCTGCCCAGGCATCTTATTACAACCAATTCTACCAAAAAATACTTTAAAGGAACAACGTGTTCTGAAAACACCATCTCAGTGTGACATTTAAGACTGAGAGGCAGAAGTCAGAGAAGATTAATCCAAAGACACGGACAGTTTTACTCCACTGCAGTGATTTTCCTGAGGTCAAACGGTTATGTAGTTTTTGGTTAAACTGAAAACCTGCAGACTATTGAATGTGGATCGCACATGAGTGAAAAATCCCCAACCTCTTGTAACCATGTTTGTTTTAACACTATCATGCAGACACGCTGCACATGCTGCTGCTGAGCTCTGCTTACACAGACTTTGTGTCAAATGTCATGTAAGGTGTTTAAATGGAGGTCCAGACGTGCTCTCAAAGTTTCCTAGTTTCCTCTGAGAGAAAATGAATACATTCTGTCATGTTTTCTGTCAGAAGCTAAAACGTTTTATGCTCATTCCAATCTGATAAGATTATTTACAGTTACACAGAAATACAGGTCGAAAAATACTGAGGTCTCATATTTCCCTTTTCCCTTCAAGCATTTATCGTCCATAGGATTGCACAGATCTCAGCTCTAAGTAGCAGACAAATAAATCAATATTCCTCACACATGCAGACTTTAGACTCGAGGTCACTTACAGGCGATTAGCTGTAAAATGCCAGTGAAGGTGAACCTCTGGCCTTTGGGCAGAGTGAACAGCTGAGCCACAAACACAAACAAGGCCAGAATGGAAAAGACGCAGGCGAGTATCGAGGTGGCCTGAACCGTCTGGAGATACTCTGGAAACAGGACAGACACACAGTCAGTGACACAACAACACAACAACACAATAACACAACAACACGGCAATCTGCTTTAAAACTACTCTGTTAATACTACTTACATTATCAAAATCATTTTTATAGACCATATCTTTAAAATGAGATTGTCAAATCATGTATGTAGTGTGTCAGTGTTTGGATCCTTTGTTGTTTATTTGGTAGACAAAAGAAGCATAAATAAAACAATATTACATATATAAGAATAATACTGTTAACTTGTATTTTGTAGAATTGCACAAACTGTTTTATCTGCATGTGTTTCCTGGCCATTTAAGACCATTTCTGATCAGCATCCTGTCCGTATCTACATCTCAACATTCAGAGTCAAGTATATATGAGTACATGGAGATGTTCTTATGAAAAACAGCTCTCAGATCACCAATCTGGTTCACTGAAACATTTGTGGAGTTTTACCCTCTGGGTAGTTTTTCAGGTTGGTGTAATGCCAGACTGAGTTTTCCATCTCCCAGCTGCCCCACAGGTCAGTCGACATACTATCAGTGATCCACCAGGCCTGAAGACGCAGAGGCAGATTAGAATGAACATGAGTTATCACGAAACGTCGACGCACACAGGGAGGCTGCGTCGCATGCCAACAAAGAGATATTCAGTAAAGGTTTTGTAGATTTATTGTTAAAATTTAGTGTTAAAACTTATCATCCCACACACGTACACATGCACCTGCTGACAGACATATTCAGTGTCAGATTTGAAATATTATATAAAGCTTAATAAAAGGCTTTGTGCACCTCTGTGGTAGGGCTGCAGAGGTGTGCTGGTTTCAAGGTATACAATGGTCTGAAAACTGACAGTTATCATACTGTGCACACATGCATATCAGCTTACATATCAGGTTTAATGTCTGTCAGGACATAAAACCTTTTTTAAAAAAAAACCCTTGTGTTTTCATTCCTTCAAGGGTCATTGCACCTAATAATGTTGACAGTATTTGTGTGGTACAAACTGTGATATTTTTTTAGATGCTTATCATACTGTGAGAATCTCACAGTGTTGCAACCCTGTCTGTGGGTAGCAAAAACAAATCTTCTGACATTTGATTCCTGGGTATTTCCAAGTGGTTTGATGACACATGTGCTGACCTGACCTTCCATAGTTAAACATACGCGGCTTTAGCTGTTTGTATTTGCTTACCTACTTGTGTAAAAACCCTTGTTCTTCCTCTGATGACGGTTGTGTGTCAATATGTAAGAATTTTTGTTTAAAAAATATTATCAAAGTTATTGTGAGAATGTGCAGAAACAACAGTTTTGACGTTAGGACGTCTATTGTGTTGCGGAGATATCTATTGGTGTTGGCATGCCAACCAGCTCGCCCCGGCCTGTCACAGTACAATAGTAATTCACAAAATTCTGGCCCAACACCAGCACTGGTAATGAGCCAGGTCTGGCACCTCTGCTGTACTTCATGTTCACGCTCAGTTTCCATTTTATTCTGTTAAATAACTTCTTCATGAAGTATACAATTTAATGCAAAGTACAGTATTTTAACCGTGATGAGTTGATGCGAATTATTTAATAACTTAGACTTCTTAAATTAAGTTCATGCAATTTTTCAGGTTGCAAGTATTACTATATTAGGGGTCGAGTGATACTGCTTTTTCAGGGTCGATACAGATTTTTTGCAAGCAAGGAGACTGAAAACTGAAATAAATACTAATATAGCTAAAGTAAAGCTATGTAAAGTTTAGTGAAGTATTCTTAAGTACAATTTGAAGTACTTTACATGAATATTTCCATTTTCTGCTACTTTATACTACACACCACAACATTTATTTGATACCTTTAGTTACCAGCTACTTTGCAGATTCAAATTATTGTATCATTTACAGGCTATAAATTGTGATGCGTTACCAACTGTACCTATTGTTGCAGGCGGGATGTGTGAGAAGATGCTGCATCAGCACCAAAGTAGCACATTTTTAAATTAGGTTCTATCATCTGCAATCTGACAGAAAAATAACAGACACAGATAATTGGAAAATGCTGAATATCGGCCCTGATATTCGGTCTAACCCTAGTTTACACTTGATGCATTTCTTTATTGTATGATACTTAAAGAGATTGCATACATGAAGTCAGTGTTTGAGGGAAATCATTTTCTTTTAGTTTTGTGTTGCAGCACAAAGGAAATATCTACTCACATTATCGATGGTGGCCACCAGCAGCAGGATGATGGTGGTGATGTGCACAACAACGATTCCAGCCAGCATCAACATAGTGGCCCTCTGAGAAAACTGATAACAGGAGGAAGGATGCACCTCATTATATATTGTCCACACACAGGCTTATGTAACAAGGGCTTGAACATGAGGAAGCATCATTTATCTCTCTCTCTCTCTCTCTCTCTCTCTCTCTCTCTCTCTCTCTCTCACACACACACACACACACACACACACAGCTGTCCCAAATAAAAACAATCTGAATCAAAAAAGGAAAACCATTCTGGCTGAAGAGGGAGGGGAGAGGAGGGGGTCTGAAAGCATGCAAGTCCAAACTCGCCCTTCACCCCTCGGTCACATAAATTTTTGTTTCTTTTCTGTCACAGAGAGCAGAAGAAAAAAAAACAGAAACAAACGTATGTTCTCTCATTTGACACCTTCAATGAACCAAGACACAGAAACACTTAAGCCGTTTGCCTAACGACTCCTTCTTCACGGCTTCGGACCGCTCCCGCTGACAAGAAAGGCGCATTTGTTTAGACGGTGTTTGGGCATTCCCAAATGGGTGCTGCTCCGCTACACACACACACGCACACACACACACACACACAGGCCCTGTACTATAGTCAACAACTTCGAAAAGAGCGCGAGAACACCACGACAGAAAACAGCAATAGACAAACTTCAAAACTTCTACACCCCAATATAAAAACTCTTGACTACTCCGCTCCGTGTTCACTGATTTGGAGTCGTGCGTCCATTTCACGCTTTTCTGCGCTCTCGGTCACATCCGTACAACTCTTCAAAGCGCTGTTGAAAATCTCCCCAACGCTCTAACTTCACTTTTACGCACTCGGAAGGACAACAAATAAAACACACGCGCACAAGTCTCACAGCGCGAACTCCACAAGACAAAACTTAATCAAAGATAAGCAACGTGGATTAAGAAAAAAACAAAACAAAAACGTTACCTGAAAGCGCTTTGACGCACAGCCCGGGAGTGATTTGGGAATGTGAAATACTGTAGACCCACCCAGCTTTGAATTCCCAGCACACACACACACACACACACACACAACCACTGTTTTCCCTCACCATTCCCTCTCTTTCCTCTCACCAAGCCCCACCCATAAAGTTTCAATTTTTTCCCTCCTCAATGAAACGTCCAGACGGGCTCCACACGGTGCGTAAAGAGGAGAAAAGTCTTCACAACCATCCGTTTGAAGTCCTTTAAGCTGCTTCACGTTGGTTACTACTTCAGTTTTCTTCATATTCTTCAACTACCTTCAAAACTGATCCACATGAGTTCAATCTGTCATTGGGTGCCCCTTACTTGTAACAAACTGGCTGTGCTGTGTTTTTCTCTGAATGTGAAATACATTTTCAGACACACAGAAACGTTTCTTGCAGAGCATTTTGAAGCGTGCCTCTCATTTTGCTCTCAGACATGCTGGCCAGCTCATTTATGCTCCTAAAATGACTTCTTCAAAGACTGGACATTGAGAAGAGATGGTGCACATCAGACGCATCTTCACCTCCCCAACATCAGCCCACATTTTTTTAAGCATGTAAAGAAGTGAGATGAGATATTGGCTCATGTGGTTGTGGTTTTGATCAGTGTAAAAGCCTTCAATAGATTATTAAGTGTGCCTGTCAGTCCATGGGCTCTTATTGAACCACATCGATGAGCAGACAGAGACCCAGCCCAGCGTACTGCCACCTACTATGACAAAAAATATTTAAGAGGCGCTGTACATGATATTATCATAAGTATATTATTAACACAACGTCAATATTTAATTCTTAAAGGGACTCTGCGTAATGATTTGTAGTCATTGTCATGTATTAATCACTTTGTCATTACCCATGTGTGAGCCGACTTAAGGGAGACCTTCCCCGTCTCTCTCTGTTTCTTATACAAGCCTGTGGATGGCTTGTTTCAGTTGTTTAAAGCTGCTGGACTGTGGACTTCTTTGTATTATCATTTTTTGTCCATTGATTGATATATGACAGGAAACAGGATAAGAGAGAGAGGGAGTGACACGCAGCAAAGGGCCCCAGTACCCCCGGGCTGGAATTTCGAACCTGTGGCCACTGCAGCGAGGACAAAGCCTCTGTACATGGGACACTCTACCAACTGAGCTGAACGGCACTCCTGGACTGCGGAGGTCTCTGTGAAAGATTCGGGTCAGAGTTTCTGTCAGTCCAAAGGATGAGACGTGTCTCGGTGCCTCTCACCACTCTGCTGACAGAGAGCGACAGCAGCAAGCGTTAGTTTCAAAATGGACTCCACTAACATGAACTAACAACTTCCAGCACAACATAGAAGTTCCACAGAGCCCCTTTAAAAAAAATTAAAATTCTCAGTACACTGTGACATCCCTTAGAGAAATGGGCAACTGCACAACATTTTTGTTTCTATAAAGCTCCCGTTATCACCCACACACACTACAAGTCTGCATTTTAACATTTACAGACACTGAAGGCTGTTCAATAAAAGCTCTTTCAACTGTCTTTTCGATTGGATTGAAGGCTGAAACAGAGAAGAAGATATGCATTTACAAATTTAAAGGGCCCAAAGTGGACACTTTCTTCTTTAACAGGAGGTCTGTGGAGTCTGAAACCACGTTGAGCTCATATATAATCCAGCCCAGGTCTTTTATGTTTAGAACTGATTTTTGCAGATGGCAACAAGACTCCCCAAGGGTTTAAATAACATACAAAATGCACAATGACTTACATAAAATACATACACAGAAGATGTTAGGAAGACTGAAGGACAGATTCCCTCACTTTGTTGTCTTTCCACACATGTACATATATATCATACAAGAGTAGACAGACCCAGTCATTATGCTCTTACATGACCTCTTGTATTATTACATCTTTTTAAGTCACCGTCTGGATGAAAATGTAATTACAGAGACGTGTAGATTTGTGACACTTTGGTCCGCAAAAAATACCCCAAAAATCCAAATGTGCTGACATTCAAATCCTGTTTTTATTCAAGACATTCTAATAACACAAGCAGCGGGCGAGCCTCCCGAGTTAAATGAGAACTCAAAAGGGTAAAAGTGAACAAGAAAATCCCTTTATGATATCAATGGTGGCCACCAGAAGCAGGAAGGAGAACATTAACATACTCGACTCTTCAGATCAAGACAAAGTGTCGAGTTTTAATCAGATACTGTCAGATAGGTATCATTATTGGCTGCAGTTGAAGGATACCATGTTATTAGGGGATTACTTGGCAGACGGTGCATATCTTGTAAAGCCTTTTATCACCTGTCTTGGATGAGAGGAACCCGAGTAGTTATGTGTCCTCTACCTCTTCTATAAAGAAGAAGTATATAAAGTCAGTAAAATAACTTTTATTTTCTTACTTCTTCTTTCTTATTTCCCCTCAGGTCTCTGAGTGAAGACCACCTGGACTGAGAGAGTCCTGATCCCACTCCTACAAGGGCTTCTTTATCCTCCTGGAGGTGGGATGAGGATAGATAACATAATTACCTCCTCTGCTCTCTTTGTGGCCACTCCCTCATTTGTTGACAGTACAGATTCACTCAGTCTAACCTGGAAACATATCAGGATAAGCAATTATACCGACTCTCTCCCTCTCATGTCATCTGTGGTTGGCACAATAATACAAGGCATGAATCAAACACTCAGTTTACACTGCTCCGTCACTGCAGAGAGCAGAGAAGGTACAGGATGTACAGCTACTATGATTTAAGTCAGACAGGAAGGGGGATGTATTTTTTCTGTGGTTTGCCATGGATCCACACTGTAGACTCCTGTTTCCTTCTTTTTTTTGTAAAGCTTCAACGAGGGACTGAACTATCTTTAAAGAAATGAACTGAAAATCCCAGAAGGTCTTTTGACAACACTCAATGTTATGAAGGTATAACCAGACTCCTCCGACCCCTTTTCTACTTCCTCTGGTGTCACCCTTTCCAGTTAATCTAAACATCGTGTCTTATGCAAAATATAAACACGTTATGACCCCGCCAAGGAGCTTATGTTTTCATCTGTGTCTGTTTGTTGGTCTGTCACTAAGATAACACTAAAACTACGGAACAGATTTTCATTTTCAACTTGGATTAAGGATGGGTCTCAGCCCAAAACAGACCCCATCAATTTTTTTTGCATTTGATGTAATGTTTGCATAAAATTTCAGCTAAAACCTCCCTGTGTTGCTTATTTTTACATTCAGTGTGACCGAAATGCATTGTGTATATTCCTGAGGTGTTGACAGCATTTCCTTCCTCATAAAACATTTTACAACCAATTCTTAGTATTTCAAATCCAGCATTATTTAAATCTGTGTTGACTGACTTGCATTCTTCTTTGTCCCTGAATTTGTTGCCGCATTGCTGCATTTTTTCTTTAAGGCGAACCAGTGGAGTAGTGTGAAACCATTGGCAGGGATTATATGTATTGTGACACCTGTGTGCCATCGATACTCACTCCTGCCAACGGGATCGCTTTCAATTTTTTTCCAAAGAGTATACAAAAGCACAAACATTCAAATGTGAATATACAATGTGCTGGACAAAAACACAAGTGAATAGCAGAAAAATATAGTCTGCAGACTAGATAATGCTCCCAAGAACATTCATTACTATCATGTGATGTTTTAGGAGCAAAAGTTAAGTAATTCAATGGAAAACAGAACACAACTTTGAGAAACAGGTTAAAAATTATTTTTTGCAGCAGAAGTCATATTTTTTCATTATGAAAGTTTTTGTGAAATTCTCTCAGAGCAGAAGTAAAAGTTGCTTCAAAGATTCAGCTTTGTGACTCAAATACATGAGAGGCCCAAACTGAGGCTGGCTTTGTCTGACTAGTGTCTTGTAGTATGTGTGAATCAGACCAATTGAAACCAAATATCTCTTTTAGGGTGAATGATTTTCTCACAAGTTGAGTATTACATAACCTTGTGCAATGACTGGGCGTTGATAGAGCTATTAGAGTAAGTCTTGGTTTTTATTATAGTACTGCTGAGATGAGAAACACTCAATGGCTGTGTGATTGTCGGAGGCTGTAGGAATGGACCGGGGGAAGTGTTTTCTCTTGGCAATAAGTCTGAAGAAAAGATTGAAACCATTATATGTGACCCCTGATGGTTTGTCATATCCTCACAGTGAATGGTGAGTGGGTCCTTAGCAGGGCTGGTTCCCCACCGTACGTCACTGCTGAGTCACTGGAGTTCTTCTATTCCCATCTCCACATGTGGGTCTCTACATAGAGTACACTCTAACGTCCTGAGCAGTGGGTGTCCATTGGAAGGCATTATACAGAAGCAGCTGCTGCAGAAAAGTCCTGAGTGTGAAATTTGTCAGGAACAAAATGCTGACAATAATGTTATTTCTAGTTTGACCTTCTGTGTTTTTGTCTTCAAATATTATGTTGAATCTTGGGAAATTCCTTCCAACAATATAGAGCTAGGCAAAATATCGATATAATTACATGTACAGATACATATTATTGAGATTAGATATTGTGTCCTAATACTTACAATCCTCTAGTGCCTTCACCAACTTAGACACTATATACACATTTACTGCTAATTCACAAATCTTATTGTGTTAATATTTTGTAAAGGCGCTAACAGTCATCCCCACAATATTTTCACAATATTGATTTCGAGGTATTTGGCATTGTGATATTTGATTTTGTTGCCCAGTTCTTGCATTTTTAAAGTGCTTTTGAGGAGATTTTCAGACACATAGATATATATTGTGGATAGCCTAAAAAATATCAACCAGCCCTGCAACAACACAACAAAGATAAAACTGCATTTTCCTTTGCTGTCCAAAATAGGTACACATTACATTTTTAGCTATTTGGCAGTATCTCCATCCACCATTTTGGTCCAGTCTAACATAAATATAACTAGTGACATGAAACTTTGCATTCATTCATGACTTTCCCTCAGCAACCTTTTTGGTTTTAGTGCAATCATCTGGTCTAAATTTGAATTTGTCCATTATTTTGGTGCATCATGCTTTGTTTCAAATGCTAATTAGCAAATGTTAGCATGCTACAGTGCTAACCAAAGATTGCCAACATGGTAAACATTATACTTAGCGAGCAAGTGTAAGCATGATACTGCTAACCTAAGATGGCATACGTGGTAAACAACATATGTATTGTTTACTACGTATGCCATATTAGTAACCGAGTATACTTAGTTAGCAAATGTTTTGCTACATGCTACAATCTAAAATAGCATATGCTAAGCAGGTGTTGCTTAACATCTGAATTTTAGCACTGTGATTGTAAGCATGTTAGCATGCTAATGATTCATTTAGGTCAAAGAAGTGCTTCACAGTGCCACTGGCATGTGACTTACTCCTGTTTCTATGCTGGACTTTCCTAAAAAACTATGTAAATCGTAACTGAACTGAAAAGAACTATGGACATAAGGGCACACCATGGCCCTGTCCTCTGCTTGATGTTTTATTTTTTTTTGTATCAGCTGGGACGTTTTTTGGCGTCAGTGAAGCTGGAGAAAGGTTGATTGTTGAGTTTAATTCCCAGGTCAACCCAGAGAGCTATTTTTTGGAGAGACAACAGAGATGACAAACCCTGCGTACTATGCCTTTAAGAGTCATCCAACAGAAAAAGCAAGTCAACAATGTGCTGTACGCATCACACATTTTCCCACAACATATCCTTTTGTCCGACACTCTCCAGCTTCCTTTTGAACTGCCCCTGCACTTTCCCACAACATCCAATCGATTACCAGAGTTGTCACTGCAGGATCAAAGTTTTGAAACTCTGAGCTTTTTTAAATCAATTCCGGAAGCTTTCATTGCCTGAGGCTCACAGCTCGTCCTGATGCATCATGTTGTAAATCTGCACACAATCACGTAGAAACGCTACAGTCACATTTCAACAAACACCTCATGACTCATACCTGCAAACTACTTTTCAATTTTCAAAACTACTCACCCAACAAGATGTCGAGGATCTGGAGTCTTCTCAACTCTTTGCACCAACTTGGAAAATATCAAATGGAGATCATCTTTGAAGAAAAGAGGACAGATTCAGTATCGTCTGCCGGTTTCAAAGAAAATATTGTTTGTGTGTTTGTTTCTGGGGATTCATGATAATCAGATTATGTGTATGTTCAAGAGATCATAGAGCGATACAAGTCTAAGGATGGTACGGTGGCCTTGAGGTCAAAACAAAACAACAGTTCATAAAATTAAAAAGAAAAATAATAATTTAACTGACAAAACACAACATCGTCAGACAGAGTTTTCTAAGGGGAACTAAAGCTGTTATACTGCACTCCTCAAAGCAACCAGACTCCTTTGATAAAAACAGTTATTTTATTTACCTTGCAGTTCACAGTTGCTGGCCTGCCGCTGCCTCAAATGCTTATTATGTTTGTGTTATTGTGTGATGTTTGTGAATCTATCCCTCTCATGCAATAAACATACACAATAACACAAACATACTAACCAGCCACGGGACAGTAGACATGCAACTCACGTGTCTCACGTAAAATGACTGTTTTTGTCGAAGGAATCTAGTGGCTGTGAAGAGAGCAAAGATGGCTATAACTTCCTCAGTTTCTCTCTGGAAAGAGCTGTCTAATAGGGTTGAGGTTAAGTGGTGAACAGGCGAGTATTTAAAATAAACTTTTAAAGTGAAATGCAGCACACTTACTGTCCATTTACAATCCAGTAGTGTTGTCCCACCATTTCCGTGATCTGATGTGGTCTTTTTTCCAAAATGTTGTTCTGTTTTAGGGTTCTGTTTTATAAGCTGTTTTAAAGGATAAGAATGTTTGTTGAAAATATAAAAAACATAAACAAAAACGATATCAGTTTTTTTTGTTGTGTCAGACATCTGTGTACAGTGTTGAAGGGATGTCTACTGGTTTAGTATGCTAACCAGATAGTCCTGGCCAAAGGTCCAGGGCTAGTGGAAGATCAGATCACTAGTTGCAATGCTAACTGAGCTAACCAGCTAACGGCAGCTACTGTAAGTAGTAACTCTGGTGACACACTGCAACCACATTTTTTTTTGAGAATAGAGTAGTGTAGTAATGAGTCCAAAAACCTGCAAATCAGTTTACTTTTTTGAACATCCTGTTCCCTCATCTTAAAGTGACCCCGAGGAGCTTTCATTTTTTGTTGATTTTCGCGGCCCCTTCTGACAAATGTGGTATAACACAAGCTGCTGCTGCTGTATAGATCTTTGCTAGCGCAAGCCAGTGCTTTTGACTCAGAAGTGAGTGAGAGAAAGACCATAGGACACATTGTGATGAGGTAATGTATTTATATAGGATTTTATATGTGATATATTTGCAACGTGGATGGTCTTGTTTGCTGTTAGGTCTTTTAATCATCAGAGGAATCATGAGTTCCTCACAGTCACTTTAAAGTCAGTTGTTTTTTATATGGGTTTTCTGTGATATTTACAGGCCGACTTTAGTTGCAAACTACAACTTATATATTGATGACTTTGTAAACAACGTTAATAGTAATCGTGTAGTGAGTGACCACTCTTAGTGCTGGTGACGTTTAAGTCACATGGCCATGATGTGGACTTAGTTTGTAGCCTAAGGTTACCTTTTTACTTCTCGTGATTTAATTTATACTTCCAAAATCAAAAAAGTGGTGTTCATCTCTGGAGATAATCTTGCTGAACAAAACCTGTGACTATCATAAACTTTTGTTTGTCATAGAGATCATTTTCTGCGATAATCCAAAATCCAATTTAAAAATCCAGTAGGCTTTTTGTTAAGAGAACCAGTGTGTTGATCTTTCGGCAAACTTCCAAGTTGGCCCACAAAAATATGTCATCCCTCCACCACTTATAATTGGCAGGGTGCAAAAAGTCTTACATGTTGCACCTTTAAAATAAAATAATAATTGTTTGAACCAAAACACTTGGGCTACTTAAGAATTCAGGCCACATTTCCGTTAGAGCCTCCCCGTCAGAGCAGCCTGCGGTCTCTGATTGGTCCTCTCTTGATGACTCTTAATTGAGCCCCCTCGTGCTCAGGTGACGCCTCTACGCGCGTGAAAGCAAACAGCATCAACACTCCGGCGATGTCTTGCAAACAGAGAAGCGAAATATCTTTGTATTTATTAGTAGTAACAGCTCATTTGTTCACGTTTCAAGTCTGCCGCTCAGTAAGTTTAGGACAGCGGCCGGAGGAGATGGAGGGTCTCACCTCTCTCCAGGTTCAGGACTCAAACGCTTCCAGGTGGGAGCGGATTAAACACGACACAGAAGTCCAGCAGGGAAACTGGCGCTTGGTTGAAAAAGTCATCCGGGGCCCATATCTGAGCAAATCCAACGGGCCGGGTCTCACTGAGCCTCGGCTTGAATCTGTCGCCTCTCCTGGTGGTAGTGGCAGCTTGTTCTGGACCAGTGGTCACATCAGCAAACAACCAGAGAGCTCCTCTGCAGACCCCGAGGATGGATATCAAGCAGATTCCACAGGTTAACACTACTCATGAAGGAGTTAAGAGCTTCATCTTTATTTGCTTGATGTTGTTTTTTTTTGTGTTTTTTTTTGTTTTTGTTTTTCTTTTATATCATTTAGGTTTTGATGGAGTCCAGGGGAAGGTGTTGGGACCATCATTTGACTCCAGTTCACATTCCTCCGAGTGGCTGGCCATGAGGCCTTTGGTGCAGTGTGATGATAACGTCATGACCTTCACTGCATCAGGAGAAGGACTCGCACACCTGT
Source organism: Sparus aurata (assembly GCF_900880675.1). NCBI lineage: Eukaryota > Metazoa > Chordata > Actinopteri > Spariformes > Sparidae > Sparus > Sparus aurata. The sequence goes on along the minus strand of NC_044187.1, from coordinate 21,395,166 downwards.
TAGTGGACAGAGGTAAAGACATGTGATATTCTTTTATGACGGTGCCACTGGTGCGATTTGAATGTAGTTTTACTGGCTCACAAATGTGTGAATGACATCTGGTTGCAGAAGATGACTGCATTTCTTGGAAGAACCATGTAAAAAGTACACCTGTACTGCAGAAACAAAAGGCCCTTTTTTCACAGCACTATGAGAGTGAAAGTAATGAATGTTTTGAAAGGTTTACCATGCTTGAGCCTTTGTTGCACTTTATTTTAAGCTCGAGAAAATGACCAGCAGAACTGACATAAAACAAGGTTTTGTTGTGGAAACCTGTAGTTTGCTAGCGTCTTTTTTATATATAAACTAGAGTGGAAAGTAACTTATTTTCATTTTCCTTAAATGTTTCTAAAATGCCCATCATTCTTCCAGAGACTTCAAGAAATCAGATTTTTTTTTAATTAAAAATACACCCAATCTAAAACCCTCACAATTTAGAGGCTAGCGAATACAAGCCAGTGAATACTTGGGTGAGCTAACCTAAATAAATATGCTAAACTAGGCCATGCACCAACTCTCTATCTGCTAAGGAGTCGCTGACCTTGAAACCACGACCTGGCTGAAACCATTATTTGGTTATCAACATTGTTATTTGATTTCTGTGGTTTTATTAAGTAATCAATATTGTGTTTTTTACAGAGGGAGCCTCTCCCATCTCCCTATTCCAGTTACCTTCAAACTGTGGTTACACCGTGACGACGTCAAGCAGCGACCTGCAGATGATGGTGTCTTATGATGCCTGTTACATCACACAGGAGGTACGAGCAGCTGCTTCTCTATGTTTCCACCAGCTGTTATTTCTGTGTCCTGTGCACCTCAGCTTCTTCTTTATCTCTCTGTCAGAACGGCAGCTATGTGCTGCCCATGTTGTGGTGGGGCAGCCCGCTGAAGCTCGCCTGTCCGATGAAGATGGCCACGCCTGCCCCGTCATACTCACCCTCAGTCTTCTGCTCCACCACCGGCATGGTGGTGCAGATCAAGGGTCAGGAGCAGGATATCGCGATGCTGGGAGTCATAGGTATTTTTCTTTTTTTTCAGATATTGATTTGTTTTTGATTTCAACAAATGAAATGGTGGTTGTTGTTTTAACTTTGTGTCATTACTATAGGCTCTACTCAAGTGATTTGTCTATAATACATTTTATATTTACCTAAAGAATATTTCAATCTAAAGTTGACATGATCTTATCTATTCAGGTTTAAGCAGTCTTCATTATCTTCAGTAGCTAGGTGTATTTCAGTGTGAATATATTATATAAATAAACAAAGGAGTCAGTATATCTCCACTACAATATTGTTCCTGGCAGCAAGAAGAAGCTTTTGAAATAAATTTTAGAAAATAAAACGCTTTGATATACAGATCCAACATTTCCTAATAAATGTTTTATGACATTTCCTGAAAAGAAAAACATGTAATTGGACACAGTGTGGAGGTAAAACAGGAAAAATGTCTTTAGCATAGAGAGTTTAAAATGTTTTAATTTCCAATGGAGTTTTAAGATGCTCAAATGTTTAATTTGAATAAAACCTTTTAAATAATATTTAACAAGATTAATTTGACATTTTAAAATATTTGATATATGCAGTTCATAGTTGTATGATCATTTGTGTAAGTTTCTTTTTTTATGTAGAGCAGTGCTTTCAAAGGATTTCCTCCTAAAGTTTACAATAAACATTTTACTATTAACTCTTTCTCTGTATTTAGTGCTATTATACAGTTAGAGTTACTGTTCTATTTCCCAACAGGAAGGTCTAGATGTCCGCACTGACAGGAATAAAACTCTGGTGGAGATATACAGATCTTCTATTTAAGTGCACTGAAAGTGGTCAAATTTAATTGTAGTGAGTCTTAAAGATGCCCTAATCAGTTTTGAAATGTGTATGCTTTTTAAACTATGGAATGAAAACTCCCTAAAGGTTATTAACATCCCTGAATTGTCATAAAACTTATAGCCTAGCTTGAAACACATGTGCAACGTTGATTTGCAGTGAACGGAGGTTGGCGTCCGTTTGTATTTGAAGACTGTGCGCACCGTGTCCCCTCTGATCCTGGGGAGCTCACTTTCTTCAGCCCCTCCAGTGCTCCTTGTATCACTCATCAGGTAAGTTGCTTAAAATTAATGAATTATTACTGCGAACTGCTGGCTTCCACCAGCAATATCTTTATGTGATGCTTTTTTTGCAGGACGGTCTTCATCTCCAGCTTGTGATTGACGATCAGCAATATATCCTCTCCTGTCCAGCCCATCTTCACTCTTCTCCTGGTGACCCCCAGTTTCCCTACATCCCAGATCCTGTTATCCTTGCACCCGCCTCCCCTCTCCCTCCTCAACCTCGAACCCAGGAGCAGGTTGCTCAGCTTCCTCACTACCCTTATCCTGGATTCCAGTACCCCCAGCTTCCCCAGGTTTACCTTCCTGGCCCACAACCAGCCCATCCTCCCAGACCCACTCCTGGCAGTCCTCCTGGATCGCAGCAGCAGCAGCAGCAGCAGCAGCAGCAGCAGCAGCAGCAGCAGCTTCCTTACCATCCTCCTGTGGAGGATGTGGTAGCACAAGCTCCATCCTTCCCAAATCTTAGCCCAGTGCATGATACTTCTCCCTATCCAGTTTCCCAATTACCTGTTGGACCTTCTCAATATCAATCTGGTGCCTATTACCCGTTCTACTACCCTGCAGTGACTCCAGCTCCAACCCCTGCTGCTGAAACAACAACTACTACTACTGCTGCTCCTCCAACCAAACATCCAGCAAGTCCTTATCACCCTCAGTATTATCATATACCTTACTATCCTGCACCCACAGCAGCACCAGTCACCCAAGCACCTGCTCCCCTCCCTCCCAGCCCACCAAAACAACATGTAGCTCCACAGTACCCAGTCGGTCCAGTTTATCCACCTGCTTCTTACTACCCTCATGGACATTTTCCCTACCCTGAACCTGGTCTTGAGCCTGCACCTGCCTCGCACCCTACTATCGCCTCCCCTCCTACCCAGAGGACGATGATTCCCAAACAGCCCAGCTACCCATTCGACCAGTTTTACCCACAAGGACCCATTTACTTCCAGTCTCCCACACTTTTGCCATCAGCCAAAGAGAAACCTCAAACTATTACTGGGGAACCTCAGAAGCCAGCAGCTACACAGTCCTCCTGCCCTCATCACCCTCCAGAAGTTTGTGGCTACTACCCTTATCCATATTATCCCTATTACTATCCTCTATACCCACCACAATGCCATCCACCCTACCACCCCGCTGTGCCCCAGTATCCACAGACTCCACCACCTATCACCACCACTGTCCCGACTGCTGCAACTCCCACTACAGTGTTTATCCCAACTGAGCCCACTAAACAGAGCCCCCATCTTCGGTGTCTGAATGGGAGGATGGTCGTCTTCCTGCCTTTTGCTCACAGAGACTCCATCCAGGTCAGAGGTCAGTGTTTGTGTCAACATCTGAGCTTGTTGTGTTCGTGAGAAGTTTGGGTTTTGAATGTTCAAAGAGACGTTGGTGTAAAAATCCTTTTTGCTAGGAATCCATCTTGAACAAAACATTTCTTAAAGGCTCAATCTAAGTAAAACTAGCAGCATTGCTTTATAAATGGCACTGTTAGTGTGTCAGTTCACCACTCTGTCCAGAGTGAAGTATCTCAACATCTACTGGATGGATTTGTACAAGATTCTTTACAGACATTCATGCAGATGATTTATCTTACCTACTTTGGTGACCCCCTGACTTCTCCACTACTTCCAGATTTCATGAATCTATCTTAAAATTTAATGCAGTATAATCCAATGATCATTGAGGCCGGCAAACTAACATCAGTCCAGGCTGATCTCAGCAATCACTCTGTTCACAACTGATCACATATACTGCATTATTATTACATTATTTTTAAATTTCACTGATTATGCATTAAAATGCTTTTCTTTTTCAGCTTAAATGAATGCTTATACCAGCATTTCTAAAATAAAAATGTTTTTATGGATATAAAGGGTCTAACAATTATTGTATCTAACATCAGACCCAGAGAACACATGGCTGTTCTACTCCAGTGCGTCTCCACTGTGTGGGTACCAGCTACAGAGGGCTGAGGACTCTGGAGTAATCTTTCACTCTCCTCTGCCTGCCTGCCACAGCGAGCCACGGGTGAGTTCCTCCATAATGCCTCGCCACGGCACTCAGATGTGTCATCTTTTATATAATTGCTTTTACTTTAATTATGTGCCTGTTTTTAAAGATTTTGTTTCTTTGATGTTGTCAAGTTATCTGATGACCGGGTGAACTTGTTAGAAAAGGCTCATTAAATTTTTTTTTTTAATATAAAGCTCCCGTGAAATGGCATTTTGAGAGCTTTTCAAATTCAAAGGCTATATATTACAGTGCACGCAGTTTCTGAGACACCATTAAAGGGAAATTCGGGCATTTTTCAACCTGGGCCTTATGTTTACATGTTTGGGTGTGTAAATGATCCCTACTTGCCCAAATGTTTGGAATTGGTGTCGAACCATACCACTTCCAACCGTGCCAGGGCGAAGATGGTGTACTGTGCTTGAGCATGGTACTGATTGGCTAGTATGAATCCTAGTAAGGTGAGCTCCAAAACTCTTGACATGGAGAGAAATGGAATCCCACACAATGTCCATCACTTGTACTCGCCTTACTGAAGACTGAAACATCACCAGTAAAATGAGACACTAGTTTGGTCCAATAATACAGACATGCACTCATGCAGACATCAACTTATATTGGTATGCCGTGAGATATTTAGATCAATCTATAAAGTGCCCACATGCAATGTAATACTGTTACACCACAAAGTACAAAATGATCTTGGATTGCTGACGCCAGCCGTTTCTACCACTTGGGTTGTCACTCCAGCGATTTATGACATCAGTCCTCCTGTTATGCAGAACACAGGCGAGCAGTTTTTCCCAGTCATCAGCTCATTTTTTACGATTAATCCCATATGGAGTGTATGCAGCATTTGCTCTGCATGCATCTGTAATGGCTGGAAATGTTCATGTTCCTCAGCTGGTAAG